>NC_133117.1:28486119-28670684 GCF_022965805.1 Primulina eburnea | reverse complement strand
CCAAGAGAGTGACAGGCATGCTGTGTGTCTTCCACCGCGAGAAATATATCTGAAAACGGGTGAACGAAGATGGTTGATGGTTTATACAAGGTAAAAAAAAACTTGATAACTTAAAATGAAAACACCCTTGGGTTGTGTTTTCGACATTTACAAAAAATAGCGACGCGACAAGCATAAGATTCACCCGTAACCCAGTGTTCTCTTACCATAATTAGCGACGGTTAACATAATAAAATCTCGCTAATTGCCGACAGACGAGTAAAAACCGTCGCGATTACGATGTGTGTTTAGAAAAACCGTCGCAATATTTTGTTTACAAAGATTTTCAATGTTACGACAACGGTTTTCATGTCATCTTTAGACGTCTACGAAACGGTTTTTCACCGTTGTCTTTGAGCGCACCTTTACCACGGTCTTTAAACAACAGTTTTACAAGACCGATACAACAGTTTTTCACACTGTCGTCTTTGATGTCTACGACACGGTTTTCACCGTTGTCTTTGAGCGTACCATTACCACAGGGCTTTAACAACATTTTTTTTACCTTTAAAACCGTTGTCTTTTTGCCTTTTTTCTTGTAGTGAATTTCGCCTTTTCACTCAAATAGGACTTGTCATTTTCTTTTTATTGTCCTTCGTGATGGAATATCAAACATTGGACATGCAACGACAAAAAAAAAGTCTAAAACCAGGGTTCTCAACGTCTTGAATGGATTCAATCCACAATCACATTTAACACAATGCACTAAACTTTTTGTTGCTCAATCTCCGGTTAACAGAGAGGATCTTTATCACTTTATGAATTGATGAAACGAGAGTCTCTTTTGATTGTTTTTTCCACCTCATGTGGTTCTTCTTGCATGATTCTAATGGTTTTTAAGGGTTTAGTGCCATGAGCTTTTGGATCAGCTTTAATCTCTCTAGAACAATATTTGCATCTACCTTTTTGAACATTCTCATTTTCACAAAAAAACCTTTCAAGTGTTCCCACCATTGTGACCCGACACAACAACCGTCGCGAGTACGTTTTTTGGAATCACATAATTTATCATCCTCTCATCAACCTTATCATCACGTTCATACTAACCTCTTTGTATAAGTCACTTTGCGGTTGTATGTTGGCGAAGAAGAGTTTCAGATATTCCTCCAAATTCCATGATTGTAGCCCACAAGTATTAATAGATCGCTACATCAAACAAGAAATCAAAGTTGAATGACTACAATGAGTTAATGACACGCAACACAATGAAATCAGACAAAAAAACTGCTACTGGACAAGTAAACAAGAAGAACATGCTACTGACACGAACCAAGAAAACATGAATTTGACAGAATCCTATTATTATAAATTTCTTATGGGTTGTGTGTGAAAACACTGAAAAGTTCTCATCCTAACATCTCTATAGTTTCTCTGAATTGAACGCAACCGCTTCACTCTAAGTGCAACTCCGCACTGCAGCATTATTTTATAGTCCTTACTGTAATCTTAGCACATTGGAAAAAAAAAATTTTTTATTTATTCTTTTTACTAACGTAGATACAATATTATCTCCTATAATCCACAACTTTTTCTTCATGTTAACTAAGTTTCCAATATTTCAAATCTGAAAATATGGACTTAGTGTGCCATCAATTTGGCAAGAATAGTCAAAGTGGCAATGCACAATTTTTTCAGATTTTGAAGGTTGGCATAGTATGGAAAGAGCGTGTAAAACGCGTTTTTCACACTGACAGGAAGTTCATAACAGAGCTTCATTCCTTCAGTCTGAAATCATCCCTTCTTCGAAGTTTCTCTCATTTATAAGCATTTGACGTGCTTAGTTCATATATATTTGTGAAGTGTATTTGGTTCTCCTGTATTAAGAGAGCGTGTGTTCTCTTTGGAAACAAGTGAGTGAGTTGTACCACACAAATTATAGTAGGGAATTCTTTTCATCTTGTCCGTGGTTCCCTGAACTTAATTTAGGTCGTGTTTCCCACGTGAATCTCGGTGTCCATTTTAATCCTTATTTTCGGGGTTTTAATCTCACATTTCGCACGTGGACCAAACCAGTGGTATCAAGCCTTGTTCAAATTTCTTAATAATTTGAGTCTGTCGTGATGGGTTGCACCTGACTGATCTTCCACATCAGAAGATTTTGAAATTTTTTTTATAAAAGGCAGGATTATTTGTCCCAGTCTATAAAAGTTGTGTTAGACATAAGACAGGAAGGCACGAGGAAAACAAGTTCAATGAAGCAAAGTTGTTTGCTGTGGAAAAAAGATACAAGCAATTTTAAGAGGAGAATTGCTGGCGGCTATGGAGATAGACCGGTGGAGATTACACGATGATGGAAAGGGAACGGATGAATGATAATGTGTTGCCAATTTACCTTGGTTATAGCAGACGAAGTTTTGTCAAGTATGCTCTGAGATAAAACCAGCAAAGTTATCTGGGAGTACTTTGGACAAAGATGTTACGAGGTCAAGTCGCTACACAATAAGCTTTTCCGAAGAGAAGGCTTTATACTCTTTGATGCGGAATTCATCGAGCTGACTTTTTTCCGACCATATCACACTGACTAAATACTCTATTTTGCCCACTCACCCTCCATGCGGTGCATAAAATAGGGGAAAATGAACGTGGCGGAGCTTCTACTTCAAGTCTACCAGATTCATAACGATCCAACTTATCATCAACATTACCAACATATTCTTCTTGGGCTTATCTAAGATGCGACGATGTCTTAACTGCGGTCTCGGACGAAAGCCGGCGCAAGAATAAGAAGGACAGTGTTGGAACACCCTCAAAGCAGGCAGAGGCGTTACACCGATGATAAAGAGGAAGATTATGGACCAGGACTCCCAGTGAGAGCCCAAGACGAGGGTAGATCAAAGTCCGAAGTAAGAAGAAAATATTTACGTGCTTCAATGTGGCGTAAAGGGCACTTCAAGAGAGAGATGTACGAGTTCTCGATAAAAGTTCTCAACGGAAATGGGCCAGTACTTCAGGCAGTGGGTGAAAAAAATATTATTCGCGAATCAGCAACAGTTGCGGAAGGCAGGCACAAATTTTGTGCACATGGATATGGATTCAGAGCGACGTTGGCATATGTACGTTCGGAGAGAATGGTTTGATCATTATGAACCAGTCCTCAGGAGGATCTGTATTCTGGGAATAATAAACCATGCCTTGGAAATCGCTGGGGGGTCGGTACTATCAAAATAAAAGTTGTTGTATGGCATCCATTCGCAACCATACAGGAGTACCGACATGTGAAGGACTGACAAAAATCTTTGTCCTTGGGGCAGCAAACGTTGGATGACATCGGGTGCAAAACTCGGATCGAGAACGGTGGATCATGAAGATTGTGAAAGGCTCGCTTGTGGTATTTGAAGCGGAAGTTTGCTGCCAACTGTATGTACTTTGGGCGAAACACACAAAGAGGCGAGCTAGCTGTTGCATTTCAATTGGTTCACGAGAAGAATTAACGGTCGTATGCATAGAAAGCTCGGGCCTATGGTCAAGAACGAGGGTTGAAAACTCTCAGACACGAAGCTGCTGCCGGGACGTTACAAACAGGTCACTACCTCTTTGTGAGCATTGTGGTTCCAGTACACAACACAATTTAAAGTTTGGCACTGCTATGCCAGGAGCAAAGTATATTGGAGCTGATTCATTCGGATGTTGGCAAGGCACCGTTTGTATCCTTAGGAGACGAGATAATTTGTCTTCGTTTCATTGATGATTTCTCTAGGAGATGTTGGGTGTATCCAATCAAGAAATCAGTGTTTTCCGATTTTTCAAAGATTCAAAGCGCGGGTTGAACTTGATTCAGAAAAGAATCAAGTGTGGAGGACTGACATGGAGGAAGAATATACCATACGAATTTATGCATATTGTCAACAGAGGGCATCAAAAGGCAATTCACGACGGCTTCGCACACCTCAACAAATGGAGTGCGAGCGGATGAACATGACCTTGTGGATAGAACAAGAGCTATGTTGAGGACTGCAGGTCTAGAAAAGTCATTTTGGGCGGAAGCAGTTAAAACCGTTTTGTTATATTATCAATCGTTCTCCTTCAGTGGCGATTGATCTGAAGACTCCGATGGAGATGTGGACCGAGAAGCCGACAGATTATTCCCATTTGCATACATTTGGAAGTCCGGTGTACGTTCTGTACAATGAGCAAGAAAGATCAAAGTTGGATTCAAAATCCAGAAAATGTATCTTCTTGGGTTATGCTGATGGAGTAAAGGGGTTTTGGCTTGTGGGATCCTACTGTCACAAGCTTGTCATCAGCAGGGATGTTATCTTCGAGGAAGATAAAGTAAAGGGAGACAAAGGCACACCGAATTCAGAAACTACTATTTTTCAGGTGGAAAAATAAGACAGACGAGGTCAAGTTTCTTGTGAAGCAGTACCAGAGCACGAAGAACAAGAACATGTTGAGTCTGATGTTTCCAATGTGAGGCAGTCAACTCGAGACAGAAGACCACCAGGTTGGCTTTCAGATTATGTCACTGAAAGCAACATTGCATATTGTCTATTATCAGAGGATGGTGAGCCATCGAGTTTCCACGAGGCTACTCAAAGCTCGGATGTATCCTTGTGGATGATAGCAATGCAAGAAGAGTTGGAGGCATTAGACAGGAATAAAACTTGGGATCTTGTTACACTACCACAAGGGAGAAAAGCCATTGGAAACAGATGGGTTTATAAGATCAAGCGTGATGGCAATAACCAAGTGGAGCGGTATCGTGCTAGATTGGTGGTAAAAGGGTATGCTCAGAAAGAAGGCATTGACTTCAATGAGATATTTTCTCCTGTGGTCGGCTTACAACAGTCAGAGTAGTGTTGGCATTGTTTGCGGTGTTTGACCTACATCTAGAACAGCTAGATGTAAAAACGGCGTTTCTTCATGGAGATCTTGAAGAAGAAATCTATATGCTCCAGCCAGAAGGTTTTGCGGAAAAAGGCAAAGAGAACTTGGTTTGCAGGTTGAAGAAAATCTCTGTACGGTCTCAAACACAGGCGCCGAGGTGGTTGTACAAGAAATTTGATTCCTATATCATGAGCCTTGGATACAACAGACTGAGTGCAGACCCATGTACATATTTCAGAGGGTCTGGTGATGATTATATCATTTTGCTGTTGTATGTGGACGACATGTTGGTAGCAGGCCCCAACAAAGATCAGGTCCAAGAATTGAAGGCACAGTTGGCTAGGGAATTTGATATGAAGGACTTGGGACCAGCCAAACAAGATTCTAGGGATGCAAGTTCACCGAGACAGAAGTAACAAGAAAGATTTGGCTTTCCCAGAAAAATTATTTGAAGAAAATCTTGCAACGCTTCAACAGCAAGATAGTAAGCCAATCTCGACCCCTCTTCCTGTTAACTTCAAGTTATCCTCCAAGTATGTGTCCTAGCAGTGAAGCAGAGAGGATGGAGATGTCTCGAGTACCGTATGCATCAGCAGTGGGAAGTTTGATGTTCGCTATGATCTGTACAAGACCCGGACATTGCCTCAAGCAGTGGGAAGCATTTAGTCGGCTATAAATGGCGAATCCTGGACGAGAGCATTGGAGCACTGTTAAGAGGATCCTTAGATACATTAAGGGTACCTCGAATGCTGCATTATGTTATGGAGGATCGGATTTTACACTCAGGGGGTATGTCGATTCAGATTATGCAGGTGAATCCTGATAAGAGGAAATCTACTACTGGTTATGTGTTTACACTTGCAGGGGGAGCAGTAAGCTGGGTTTCAAAACTGCAGACGGTTGTGGCGTTATCTACAACAGAGGCAGAATACATGGCAGCTACTCAAGGTTGTAAGGAGGCAATATGGATTAAAAGGTTGTTGGAGGAGATCGGGCACAAACAAGAGAATGTTCCTTTGTTTTGTGACAGTCAGAGTGCCTTGCATATCGCAAGGAATCCAGCCTTTCATTCCAGGACGAAACACATTGGAGTACAATTTCATTTTGTGCGGGAAGTAGTAGAAGAAGGAAGCGTGGATATGCAGAAGATCCATACGAAGGACAACATAGCTGATTTTCTGACCAAGCCAGTGAACACTGAAAAGTTTGAGTGGGTTGTAGATCTTCAAGTGGCCTAGCGGAAACGTAAGCAGCAGGAAATGACAAGATTGAAAGGATGTGTGGAGATGTGTTTGATTCTCAATCAAATCTCCAAGTGGAGAAAATGTCGGCAATAATTTGGCAAAGAATAGTCAAAAGTGGCATGCACACGTTTTTCAGATTTTTGAAGGTTGGCATATTGATGAAAGACGCGTATAAAACGCGTTTTCACACTAACAGGAAGTTCTATAAATAGAGTTTCATTCCTTCATTCTGAAATCATCCACTTCTTCGAGTTTTCTCTCATCTTATAAGCATTTGAGTGCTTAGTTCTATAATATTTGTGAGGTGTTTTGTTCTCCTGTATTAAGAGAGCGTGTGTTCTCTTTGGAAACACAGTGAGTGAGTTGTACACCACAAAATATTATAGTGGAATTCTTATTCATCTTGTCCGTGGTTTTTACCCTAATAATTTTTAGTGGTTTTCCAAGTAAATCTCGGTGTCCAGGTTTATTCTTTATTTCGGGTTTTATTATCTCAAATTTCGCACGTGGGACCAACACTTAGGGACTCGGGAACCGAGTCCAAAGAGCCTTAAAATGATGATATGGTGCTCTGATGACACATTCCTTTCTATTATGACATCAATATTTCCATTAAAAAAATTAAAATTACAAAACAAATCACAAAAATTTCAAAAATAAAATAAAAAATTTGACTAAAACTCAGTTTTAATAACTTAACGCATCAAAATGGTAGAGAATGAAAAAACAATTTTCCAAATCTCCGATCTCGTATACTACTTTCAGTTGGCAATTGTCATACTTAACATAAACCTTATATGTACATAGGTTCCATCCAAGTCCTATACGGCTATACCTATCGCACGCAAGTCAAACAAGTATCATATACCGTCGACTCATACAAGATACAACCCGACTGACATCAACAATCTTAAATAACAAGCAATTTCACATGAAAAAAGAAGAATCCAACAGCATAAAACTAAGCCAAAAGCTCGTTTATTCCTTTCTTTCCATTTCAAATTACTCAGAACAAGCATTCTCTAACATGCTCTTTTCATCCCATTAATGGAACAAATTTATAAACCCCTTCTGCATTTCAACACATTAACCTCAACCCATTGCCATTTTCATATTCGGGCGGCAAGATGTGGACCGAAACAGAATTCCGACCCAATCCACACCGGAAAACAGAACCATGCAACGGCACCACACCGCCCGATACTACGCCCACCGTGTGAAAGAAAGCCTTTTCCCCCCATTCACAAACCCTCAAGTGCAACTTCGCAGCAGCAAATCAGCAATCAAGAAATGCACATAGTATATTATATATATTCTTCCCAAATAAATCCAAATGCAATTGTTTTCACTTTTCAGCATAAATGTTTGGTACATGCAATTCAACAAACACATAGTGAACAAGATTTGAGCGATACCAGCAACTGTAAAACAATGACTGAAGCCAAGATTCGAGCAAATCCAGTGTTGATTTCAACAGGTCTCCAAGAAATAGCGATGTAATTTGAATTGGTTATCCGAAACTCCTGGGACTGCCGCTCACCGACCCTCGTTCTAACTTCTAAGTAGAAGTCTTGCGGTGCTTTGCCCTTTGAATTTTGGAATGAGAATCGTAGAAGTATAAGCCCATATTGAGGTGTTTTCCAATTTATTAGCCCATATGTTTTTTTAAGCCCATATCGTAGAAGTACAAGTCTTCCGGTCATTATAAGCCCATATGTATTTTTTAAAAGCAATCGGGTACCCGATCGGGTAATTCGGGTACCAATTCAATATCCGAACCCGACCCGACTATTTACCCTATTTTACCCGAAAGTTGCATCCGATCGGGTTTCAGGTCGGGTGGAACCCGAAAAACCCGACCCGATTGCCCACCCCTACATATGGTATGTTCAGGTGTTAATAAGCTATGGTTTAGGTTTGGTTAAGTTTCTAGTTAATTCGGGTTAAAACCGAGACGTAGGTTCAAGTTTTAAAACGAACTGAGAAATTAATCGAGGGGCTTAAGTTTATGCCTAAAAAAATGTTTATGGGTATATTTTAAGATTTCATGTTAGGTTTGGATGGATTTTGGTAGTTGTTTTAAGGTCCAATGGTAAATTGAGAAAGTTAGGGTTTCAGGGGCAAAACGGTCATTTTACATCTGAAAAATATTAGACGTCCTGACAGTGTCCTGAATGCTGAAATGAATGTTAAAAATGTTTATTTTGAAAGGTTATGGAATCTTATGATGAAAAACGATAAATGTTAAAGACGTGTTGCATGTTTGGTTTAAAAGAAGATAATATTATTGCGTATATTTTTCTAAAGTGATGGAAAAGAGGAAGAATGTTTGGAAGAAAGTGATTTAGTTGTGATGGTAAGGAAATGGGGATTCATGAGAGACGAAGCCCTGGTGGAACCCGTTTATGGGACAAAGCCCCGTGGGAACCCAACGACTGAATTTCCATTGAAATGATATGATGATATGTAAGGCCAATGCTCAGTTGACAGGTGAGAGTGTCGCTGATGTCCCACCGACTATAGGCCAAGGCATATAACGGCAAAAAAATTTTAATGTTGTCTCGCCCCCTGGTACCATGATTACAGCTGAGATCGATCAATCGACCGAAGGATGAAAGGATGGTCACAATTAAGGAATGGAATTCACCTTAAAGTGAATGTATATATTTATGATGAAAAGAAAAGGATATGATGAAAGGAAAAATGTTTAAAGCATATATATTCCTAAAAAGCTATTTGTATTAAAAATATTTTCATCGTCGCATGTGAATGTATATGTATTACTTGTTATTACAATTAAGGTTTGCTGAGTCAATAAATTCACTAGGTGTGAATGATGCAGGTCATCATGATTTTGATGATGTTGGTGGACTTGATGGTTGAACTGGCTGGACTGATGGTACACATAACCCGAATACATTTGCTAGTTTCTCTGCATTAGCATGATTTTAAGGATTTTATGGTGTTTATTACTTTTAAAAATTTTGAGTGGTTTTGAGAGGATTTAAGATGCTTATACTTTATTATGAAAAATATTAGTTTTAGGTTCGGTTGATATCCTACGATTTTATGTTTTGCACTGCGTTTTGTATTTTCAAATAATTAGTCGGTGATATTATTTTAAATAGTGCACAAATATATTTATGTATATATATTTTGGCCGAAATCATATAAGGAAAAAAATATATAGTATATTTTAAAGAAAATTAGTAGTTGACGTTTCAATAATCATCGATAATTAGCTTTACCATCCAATATATATATTATTTTTTTGGCTTTTGGATAAATTTTAATTCAAATCGATTCAAGAAGAAACAAGAACGAATCCATGTCAGGCCTACATGAATAATGATGTTATAAATTTAAATATTTCATAATTATATATATTATATTAACATATTCTATTAAAAATAAAAATTGTGTTTTTAATTAATTTATATACTAACGTCCTTTTGGCACACAATAGTATGCTCTCATTGAATAAATAGCAAGCATATTTTAATATCTATGATAGGCTCGATTATTATAGTTAGTGCACTGATGGATATATTGTATGTTTATACATTTTTTAATTAATTTGATTTATATTTAAATAAGGGTAGTTTTTCTGAAGAAGAGTTTGAATATATTGTTTCAACATTTTATAAATATTGTGAAAACCAGAATAAATTAATACATTTTATTCCTTGATTTTTTAAAACATTCATTATAGATTATATTTCTATTCTTGAAAGAAATTATAAACTTTCTTCAGGACGGATTCAAAAATATGTATATCCTCCTCAACAATCTTTTATTATAGAAAAGAATAATAAAATTATACCATCTGAGGCTTGGAATCAAAGAGGAGGAATCTGATACGTGGCATTGTTTTACCAAACTTTTCTTAGTGGCTTTCGCACACATGGAGATTATTGGTTTCCAGCCTATATACCATCTTCAACTCAAATTGAGCTAAGAAAAGGAGAAATTTAAACTCCAGAATAATAATGAATATAAGATTCTTATTTGGAATTTTACAAAACATAAAAGGATTTACGAAAGATATTCGAAAGAAATTAAACAACAGAGGATTTACCGAGGGCCCAAAGAATCATAAATTCATAAAAAATCACCCATAAACGCCTTAAACGTCATTTCTCGGCTAAGCAGGCTGAAGGGCTACAACATGAATTTATTTTTCCCGGATAAACTCGAACCTTGTGTTCACCATTTCCTGGTTCATCTTCTTACCTTATGTTCTAACCAAAGACTCTTATATTACATTAGATTCTAGAAATTTAAATAAATCTTTTAGTATATCAATCTGATTACAAGTTTCACATAAATATAGATCATGTCATAGTAAGGTAATAATTTAGCACGAATGCTTTAGCCTGTCATTCAGGCTAATCTCTGAAATATAAAATTAAAAATAGTAAATAAAAACAGTAAAATTACAAAGTTGTAAACAAAACTTCAAACTTTTATTGATTAACTTCAGAAGGGTTGTATACAAGAGAGAGTAGAGAGGGGAGCAAACTCGACCGTGTCCTCCTAAAGACACAGAATGGTCCTATAAATAGATAGAAGAGCCGGACATGAAACCCCGGATTCCATCTGAAAATAAAAACAGTACAATACTTTATTAAAGTAAATAGTACAATGCTTTTATTAAAGCAAAAAGTAACATGCTATGCCACCCACTTTTTGTCACGATATGCCATGATGAGATGTGATATTCCACCGGTTTCAGATTCTTCATCTGATAAGATTAATCTTCTTTAATATTTTCTTTTAAAGAATTCTTCAAATTCTCAAAATGTCATTTATCTGAGAAAATTGAGGAATATCATCCTCAGGGTCTTGAGCATCCTGCATCTTCATTAAATGAATAAATTGATTTTCACTTGATTCGGAAGCCATTGATTTATCTGATTTTGAATCAGAGCATCCAATGTTGGAGTATAAATCCTTTTTCATTTCCTCAATATAAATTTCAATCATCTTCTCTTTGGAATAGATCTCAGAATATTTCTGAGTCAGAATCTTGAAATGACTCATAGAGTCTTTCTCTTTTTCCTGTTGATTATGGAATTCTTTCTGATATAAAGAAATTTTTTCCTCCATATTTAGAAGAGTTTCATGGCCATGAAGTTTTCCAGTTGCTGGATCTTCTCGTAGCATTTTATCCCAAAATTTAGTATAACTGACTCTTTTTAGACAAGGAATTCCTTCATCAGTATAATCACATTCTGGTTGCCATCTCCAGATCCATGGAATTTCAAATTCCATGAAGAATAGAAATAGAGTCTTGCCGTCAATCCAATGTTCAGAAAAGGATTTCTTTATGCATGGGGACACATTTAACCATGTGTTCATAGGTTTTATAAAAACCTCTGGCAAAATCTTTGCAGATTGACCAAATATTTTCCACCAAATATAAAACCAATTTGGAATAGTATGATGAAAAATATTTTCACATATCTTCAGAAACCAAGTATGTTTCTTTTTTTCATTTTCATAAAATAAAGTTTTATTAAAACTTTCAACATAATCTCAAAAATTGAATTTGAAACTCATTTTATGAGGTTCAGAATAAAATTCTTTTTCAACTAATGGAGATATACCCCATTCTTCTATAGATATGATCTTTTTAATAATAAATTTGGAGAAGTTATAACTTCCTTTTGTTGAGTATTACTAAAAAAGTGAGTTATATCAACACTTTTTGTAGATATGAGAAGATTTTCATAAAATCCTCTTTGCTTATAAGCACCATATACATATGATGTATTGGTTAAATATCTATCCATGATAGTCCATGAAGTTTTTTCCCATTGAAGATCTTTTTCTTCTATAAGAAGAATTAATTCACGATGTTTTGTCTCTGTATAAAGAGCTGATCATTATCATCTTCTTTGATGATATTAGCATATGATGCTGAAGACTGAGAATCTGTATTATTCTTCTGCTTTTGTTTCAAAAATTCTTGAAATTCATTATATAATTCAGTATTCTGCTCAGTATTACTGACTGGTGAACTTGATAAGTTCTAGGCTATTAGCCTCTGTTTGCCATGTTGTGCTATAATATTAGGGGGTTTTCCCCTGCCACCTCGCCCTTTATAAGAGGACTCTCCTCTTCCTCTGGAATACATATCTGTAAATGAAAACATTAGGATAAATATTCTCGAGTTAAGAAATCAGGTAGATGATTATCTTCACCTTTTTTATAAATAATTTCAAAATCAAAAGGAGCTAAATGAGCCTGCCATCTTGCAAACATTTGTTTAGATACATCATGTTTGAAATCTTTATTAAACATAAATTTTGCAGATTTGCAGTCAATTTTTATAATAAACTTTTGATTGTATAAATCATCATTGAAATTTTAAGATACATCTAACAATAGCTAAAATTTCTTTTGCTATTGTGGAGTAATTTTTCTGGGCGTTATTCCATTTCCCAGAATAAAATCTTATAAGATATTCTTGTTTAGTTTGGGGATCTTTTTGTTTCAAAATTCTACCAAAACCTATATCCGAAGCATCTGTTTCTACAATTTTATCCCATAAAGGATTTGCCAGCATAAGACAAGGAAGATTCTTAACTTTATCTTTAATAATCTGAACAGCTTTAGTATGCTTATCTGTCCAAGGATAAAGGATTTTTCTTAAGTCTATCATATAAGATAGCAGAATCTTTAGTAAGATTTTGAATATAAGGAGAAATATAATTTAGACTCCCTAAAAATCTTTGTAATTGAGTTTTATCAGTTATTATATCAGGGAATTTTGATCCAAACTCAATACTTCTCTGAATAGGAATTATTTTTCCTTTTTCAATCATATGACCAAGAAAACGAATATTAGTTTGAAATAAAATCATTTTAAATTTTGAAATAACTAATCCATTTTGAATAACAATATTTTTAAACATTTCTAAATGTTTAAAATGTGTTTCAATGTCATTAGAAAATACTAAGATATCATCTATATAAACAATTATAAAATTGCTATAATTATAAAAAATATCATTCATTATTTGTTGAAATTCTGAAGGGGCATTTTTAAGGTCAAATAGCATTACTGTTCATTCATAATGTCCTATAGGAACATTAAAAGCAGTTTTATATATATCAGATTCTTTTATTTGAATCTGCCAAAATCCTGATTTTAAATCAAATTTTGAGAATATAATTGCATGAACTAATCTGTCTAATAAATATTTTTTATTAGGAATAGGATGCCTAATCTATTTTAAAACCTTATTAAGAGGTTTATAGTTTATGACTAATCTAGGAACACCTCTTTCTTGTTCAGAGTGTTTATTAATATAGAAAGCAGTACATGACCAAGGAGATTGGGAAGGTTTTATTAAACCTTTATCTAACAAAGAATGAATTTCATTCTTACATAATTCTAAATATTCAGAATTCATTTGACAAGGACGAGCCTTAGTAGGAATATTTCTTTCTTGGAAATCATCTTCATAAGGAAGAGAAATAATATCTTTTTTTCTATTCCAAAAAGCATTAGGAAGATCATTACATATTTCTACTGAAAATTTATTATAAATAATTTTTATTTTTTCCTGTAATTTAGGATTCTGTAATTTATCATCAATTGTAAGAAATTTTATTTCTTCTTTTAAAGAATTTATTTGAAAGGTTTTTCTTTCAATCTGTTCTTGTAATTCATTTAAAATTCTATGAAGAGGTTTAGTTATAAACTTAAAGGAAATATGATTACCTTGAAAAGTTCCTATAATACCGGTTCCATCAACATAGGTTAAAGGATATATTTGATAAATAAAAGGAAGACCAAGTATAAGTTGGCTAGAAATATCTTTTGCTAATAAAAAACTGGTTTGAATACAGATTTTATCTTTGCAAATATAAGCTTTAGGTAATTTATAATTTATTTCTAAAGGTTCTCCTCCTGCATGCGAAAGAGAATGAGTAGTTTTATGAAAATATTTTGTAGGAATTAATCCTTCCTGTATAATATTTAAATCTGCACCACTATCTATCATAGAATGAAATTCTTTTTATAAGAATTATCAATTAATAAAGTAATATTAGTATACCATTTTTGAGATATTATCATACTCAAAACAGATAAAATGTTTCTGATTATTATCAGGAAATAAAATATCTTGAATATTTTCAAAACTTTCAGAAATTGAATTATTATTATTTTCAATGACTGAAATACGATAATTTAAACTATTATTGTTATTATGTAAAAATTTTACTTGTTCTTTAAGATTATCAATCTCTTTAACTAAATCCTGTATAGTAAATAGATTTTGTTGACTATATTTTTTCTGTAAAAGATTTTTAACTTCTTTCATAGAATAAGCTTGTTCTTGTTTAGCAAGAATGTTATTATCATTGTTACTTGTTGAAGCAGTATTTTCCATTTGATCAATAATAGTAGATTTTAATATTGGGTCCTTAATCATTTTAAGGAATTCTAAAATATTATTGTTAGTTAAAACATTAATATTCAAATCTTGAAATTGAGACATAAGTTTATAAAACTCATCATTTTATTATTATCCTCTATAGGATTAATACAAGATTTTCCTATTATACATTTATTACATTCTTCTAAATCTGAAGTATCAGATTCATTATCTATAATTTCTTCTGAATTATAAGATTCTGAAGAATTTTCAGTTTCACTGTCAGAATTATTATTAGAATCCATTATTATTTTAAATAATGTTTCTTTTAGATTATCATCTATATCTAAATTATTAATTTTGTTTTTAGCTCAACATTGATTAGCATAATGTCCTGGCTTTTTACATTTTCTATAAATTATTAATTTGTTTTTGTATTTTTCTTGTTTTCTGTCAGCTTTTCCTGACTCACGAATTTTTTTCTTTTTCTTTTTCTATCTTTTTGTCTATTAGACAAATGTCTTTTCTTATAAATCTTATCAACTTTTTCTTTAATTTTCTTCTTACCTTTATTAGGTAAGTCCATACCAAATTGATCACAGAATTTTTCTAATTGTTTTTTCTCTAGTAAATTCTATCTTTTAATTTGATTATTTAATTTTAATTTATTACAGAGAGCTAACCCTCTTGAATACAAGTATTTAATTATAAATCAAAATAATATTGTTCATAAAAGTAACTTTCAAAAAGTTAGAGAAACTGATACAGTTTCAGAAATGAATTTTAGTATTTAAATGGTATATAGTAAACCAAAAAAAGTTGAAATGGTATATACCATCTTCAACTTTTTTGGTTTACTATATACCATTTACTAAAATCAATTTTTGGTTTAATAAATGAATAATAATAAATTAATAATAACAACAACAAAAAAATATTGAATATATAAATTACCTACATTTTAATCTACTTAATGTCTAAAAAGTTAGAATGAATAAATAAAAAATACTTCTAAATAATAATAATATAATGAAATGAATTTTATTATCCTTATAAATGAAATTTAAACAAACTTATACAAACACATAAAATAGACTTCTAAAATAATATAACTTAAATAAAAAATTTAAGTAAATAAAAATAAGAAAATTAAGAAAACTTTTTTATCAATTAATTTCTATTTACTAATTTATTTTGATAGCAAATAGGTGTTACGATGTTAAGTTAACACTGACCAAATTACACTAAAATAAAAACTGACATGCGTAAGAAATGAGCTTAGGTAAGTGTATGCCCGAGATTTTATATCGTGTTAAATTACGATTATTGATTTTTAATCGAGACGATTATGAAAGGGCTAACCGAGACACGAAATTAGATTGCGTGTGAAAATTGATGTGCGAGGACAGTAGCATCGGCGCACATGCGCGACTATATGCGCGCACATGCGCGAGAAGTCCAGAAAGGTTCGCGCACATGCGCGACTTGGATTCGCGCACATGCGCGAGACAACCCGAGAGTTGTGAAGAATTCCTCGCGCATATGCGCGGAAGAGGTGCGCGCATATGCGCGAGTTGCCGTGCTGGAGACGCGCCGAGACTTAAGGTCTCGCGCATATGCGCGGGTTGATGTCGTGCATATGCGCGAGACGTGTGCTATAAAGATTGAGCCACTCGTCCATTGGCATGTACGTGTATATATATATATACCTTAATTTTTAAAGAATTCAGAAAGGAAAATCGAAGCTTGGGAGAAGAATCGCTTTTTGATTTCCAGAATTTGATTTACGATCGATCTGTCCGTTAGATTTTAAATCCGATTTCGGTACTGTGTTCATATCAACACAGGCTACTACAGGACATAAGTTTTTAGAATATTGATATTTTCATCGCCAGATTGAACAGTGACAGACTTTGAATCAAGACTTTGATTGTATCAGAACGACAGCAAGAAAGGTATAAATAAATGTTGATTCGGGGATTGCACAACTCGAGTTAGGTTTGACTTGAGTTTCCCAAAATCACATACTTTATTTTATTGCATTGATATTTGCATATTATCAGATTGATATGTTAATCTATTGACTTAGAGCAGAGTCAGAGTCTGAGTCTAGGGCAGATCAGCCTAGCTAGGGCAGAACCGCCGAGTCTTTGTCAGAACCGCTGAGACTCTAGACTTACGGTGTATCGATGAGCTTAGATGTAGATCGACTTCTATTGTAGAAATTCGATACAGCATGCCGAAGTCTAAATTAGATCGGGATCCCTAGATTAGAAATGAGCTGAGATAAGATAACAAGTCATTGACTTAAATACAGATTCGTGTTTGTTCATGTAGTCAGATTGAATACATGTTTTACTGATTTTTTATGCTTTTATATATATTTTATATGATTGCATTGATACATTGTTTATACTGGGATATTTATATCTCACCGGAGTTATCCGGCTGTTGTCGTGTTTGTATGTGTGCATGGTAACAGGTGGGACAGGTTCAGGGTCACAGAGGTGAAGAAAGATCGAGTTAGAGTGGAGACTACGGACTTGGACTAGAGATAGGGTTTAAACACTTGATAGTTAGTTGTTGAACCTGAGATATGTATGATTGTATATTTTATCATATTTATACTTTTATACTGATATGTATAGGAGTTTGATTTCATTACCTTCCGCATTTAAAAAAAAAAATTAGACCCTGTTTATTACAATTGATTAATTAGTCCCAATCACGATTAAAAAGATGATTAGTGTCCGGGTCTCCACAACAGGTGGTATCAGAGCAATAGATCTTTAGATTAAAATAGAAGAGACTAGTGAGCGGGGTAGATTGAGGTTTTCTTTCCTGCTTTTGAATGCTAGCATGTCTTACTGCTTTAATACATGTTACTTCTTTATCTGAATTGATATAGTAATATGTTTTATTGAGATTGGATCAGTACTGATTCTAGATCAACATTAAAATGATCAGAGGAGGATTGAAACAGAATTGTGGTATTTGTTGCTAATCTATTTGATTATCAGATATGCCTCCCAGACGAGTACCAGAACAGGGAAGTACATCAAATCCTCCAATGGATGTTACTCCGACCCCAAGGGAAACGTTACTGAAACGATTTCAGTCATTTCATCCGCCGACTTTGAAAGGAAAAGAGAACGCTGTGGAATGCGAGAGTTGGCTTGATGATATAGAAATGTTGTTCGAATCCTTGGAGTATACAGACGGGAGGAGAGTGAAATTAATTGGACACCAGTTACACGATGTTGCAAAAGACTGGTGGATTACGAGGAAGAGAGCCATGGAGCATAGGGGTACGATTATTATCTGGAATATATTTAGAACTGAATTTTATCAACGATTCTTTCCAGTGTCGTATAGAAAGGACAAGGGGGCGGAATTTGCCAACCTCAAGCAGGGACAGATGAACATAGAAGGATACGTGTCCAAATTCTCCACCTTGTTGAAATTTGCTCCACATGTGGCTGATAGCGAGGAAGCTACTGCCGACCAGTTCATCAATGGCCTGAACCCCGATATTTTCACATTGGTGAACACAGGGCGACCTGAATAACTTTACTGACGCCCTGAACAGAGCTAAGGGAGCAGAAGCCGGTCTGATGAGACAGAAAGGGGCTTCATTTGTGCCTCCAGCACCGAGACCACAGCAACCAACTCCCAGATTTGAGAGTGGCAGCAGCGGTGGAGGAAAGAAAGAATTTTTGAAAGCCAGGGGAAAGCAATTCAAGAAATCTGGCAGTAGCTCTTCCAGCTCCGGTGGTTCCAGACAGAGCCAGAGTTACACTGGAGTTTACTGCAAGACTTGCGGAGGAAGACATGCAACCGAGCAATGTCAGGGAGTGACTGGTAGTTGCAACATCTGTAAACAGCTGGGACACTTTGCTAAAGTGTGTCCCCAGAGAAGTTCCCAAAGATCTCAGGGGGCCGAGTCATCGGGATCAGCAGCACAGACTGAGAGACGATCAGCTTCTGTTCATACATTCCAGCCGGCGCCAGCTCAGTCACAACAGAGGCCAGGAGGAAGCCAGACAGTTGGCCAGCCTCCT
The DNA here is from genome assembly GCF_022965805.1 of Primulina eburnea. Taxonomy (NCBI): domain Eukaryota; kingdom Viridiplantae; phylum Streptophyta; class Magnoliopsida; order Lamiales; family Gesneriaceae; genus Primulina; species Primulina eburnea. Next base: position 28,652,123 of record NC_133117.1, on the reverse strand, counting down.
AGACAGCAGGCCAGAGTTTTCGCTTTGACAGAGGAGCAGGCTCAGGAAGCACCAGATGATGTTGTGGCAGGTAACTGTTCTTTATGTGGTTACTCTGCTTATGTATTGGTTGATACCGGTGCTTCACATACATTTATTTCTGAACTGATTTGCATTGAGTCATGCATTGCTTGTAGAGTCTTTAGCTACTGTAGTGTATGTCTCTTCTCCGTTGGGGATGGGTTTGATATCCGTAAATTCGGTTAACCATTGTGTACTACAATATGACGGGCATGATATTGAGTTAGATTGCATCGTACTTGGGTTGTCAGATTTTGATTGTATTATCGGTATTGATATGCTGACCAAGTACAGAGCTACAGTTGATTGTTTCCACAAGATAGTGAGATTCAGACCAGATATGGCTGAAGAGTGGAAATTTTACGGTAAGGGTTCTAGATCGAGAATTCCTTTAATATCCGTGTTATCTATGACTCAATTGTTACAGAAAGGAGCAGAAGGGTTCCTTATATATTCAGTAGATTTACTGAAGTCGAGTCCAGCATTGGCAGATCTGCCAGTGGTACGTGAGTTTGCTGACGTCTTCCCAGATGAGATCCCGGGATTACCTCCAGTTAGAGAGATAGACTTCAGCATTGAACTGATGCCAGGTACAGTGCCGATCTCTAGAACTCCATACAGAATGACACCAGTTGAATTGAAAGAATTGAAGGATCAGCTGGAAGACTTACTGGCCAAGGGGTACATCAGACCGAGTGTTTCTCCTTAGGGTGCTCCAGTACTGTTTGTAAGAAAGAAAGACGGTTCGATGAGACTCTGCATCGACTATAGGCAACTGAACAAGGCAACGATAAAGAATAAATATCATTTGCCTCGTATTGATGATTTATTCGATCAGTTGAGGGTTCTTCAGTATATTCCAAAATTGATTTAAGATCGGGATATCATCAGCTGAGAGTCAGAGATTCTGATATTTCAAAGACAGCATTTCGAACCAGGTATGGACATTATGAATTTATTGTCATGCCATTTGGTTTGACTAATGCTCCAGCTGTATTTATGGTATTGATGAACCGTATGTTTCAGAAATATCTCGATGATTTTGTGATTATTTTCATCGATGATATATTGATTTATTCAAAGAATATGAATGAGCATGCTGAGCATTTAAGAACTGTGTTGCGAATTTTAAGGGCTGAGAAATTATATGGTAAACTGTCGAAATGTGAATTTTGGTTAAGACAGGTATTATTTCTGGGTCATATTATATCCGGAGATGGGATATCAGCAGATCCCAGTAAAAGTGGAAGCCGTGATTTCTTGGCCAAGACCAACGTCAGTGCCCGAAATTCGCAGTTTCATGGGTTTAGCAGGATATTACCGTCGTTTCATTAAAAATTTCTCGAGTATAGCTAAACCAATTACTCAGCTGACTCAAAAGAATGCTCCATTTGTTTGGTCTGAAGAATGCGAGACCAGTTTTCTGGAGTTGAAGAAGAGACTGACCAGTGCCCCAGTGTTGACTATTCCCTCAGGTACTGGTGATTTTGTGGTTTATTGCGACGCTTCTCACAGAGGGTTGGGATGTGTGCTGATGCAACGAGGGCATGTTATTGCTTATGCCTCAAGACAACTTAAACCACATGAGACCCGTTATCCAATTCATGACTTAGAATTGGCAGCCATTGTCTTTGCATTAAAGATATGGAGACATTACCTTTACGGGGAGAAGTTTGAGATATATTCTGATCATAAGAGTTTAAAATATCTGTTTTCACAATCTGAATTGAATATGAGGCAACGAAGATGGCTTGATTTGTTTAAAGATTTTGATTGTGAAATCAAATACTATCCAGGAAAGTCTAATGCAGCAGCAGATGCATTAAGTCGAAAGGTATGTTCTTTATCCTTATCGACGATTGGTGTTTCTAATTTGGTAGAAGACTGCTGTTTGTCTGGATTAGCATTTGAAACAGATTATAGACCGTTGAGACTCTATACGGTGCAAGTAGAACCAGAGCTGATCTTAAGAATTAAGGCAGCTCAGAAAGTTGATCAGAATGTACAGAAATCAGTAGTGATGGTCAGAACAGGACATCGATCGGAATATCAGGTACGTGATAACGTCTTGTATGTGAATAATCGTCTGGTTGTGCCGAATTTTTCAGATTTGAGACGACAGATATTGTCATAAGCGCACAACAGTCGATTCAGTATTCATCCTGGTGGCAGAAAGATGTACAACGATTTGAAAAGACAGTTCTGGTGGAAACAAATGAAGACTGACATTGCCGAATTTGTTTCCAAATGTCTGAATTGCCAGCAGGTGAAAGCAGAAAGAAAGAAACCAAGAGGATTATTACAGAGTTTATCCATTCCTGAATGAAAATGGGATCACATTTCCATAGATTTTGTGACGCAGCTACCGTATTCCTCCAAAGGTTGTGATGCGATTTGGGTCGTAATAGAAAGGTTGACCAAATCCGCATGTTTTATTCCGTACAAGATGACGTACAGATTTGACCAGATGGCAGAAATCTATGTCAGAGAAGTGGTCAGATTGCATGGAGTGCCGAAGTCAATTGTATCAGATCGTGATCCTCGATTTACTTCGCACTTCTGGCAGAGTTTGCAGCAGGCTCTCGGTACGAAATTACATCAGAGTACCACGTATCATCTACAGACCGACGAACAGTCAGAGCGGACTATCCAGACACTGGAAGATATGCTGAGAGCAGTAGTGCTAGATTTTAGCACTAATTGGCAAGATGCATTACCGCTTTGTGAGTTTTCGTACAACAACAACTATCAGACGAGTATTGAGATGGCACCATTCGAAGCGTTGTACGGAAAGAAATGTCGATCCCCTCTCTATTGGGATGATATCTCTGAAGTGCCTGAGATTGGACCAGATATGATCAGAGATATGACAGAAAAAGTGAAGCTAATTCAAAAGAAAATGAAGGCAGCACAAGACAGACAGGCCAAATATGCCAATGTTCGACGTAGACCGTTGGTATTTGAGGTAGGAGGCCGACTATTTTTGAAGATTTCACCTTTCAGAGGAGTTGTCAGATTTGGCAAGAAAGGGAAACGGTCTCCACGATACATCGGGCCGTATGAGATTCTCGAAAAGATAGGAGATCGTGCCTATCGACTCGCTTTACCGCCTTCATTATCTGGGATACATGATGTCTTTCATGTATCGTTATTAAGGAAATACCTTCCTGATGCTTCACATGCTATTCAACCAGACGAGGCCGAACTGGATGAGACGTTGAGCTATGTTGAAAAACCGATTCAGATTATTGATCGTAAAGAAAACAGCTCAGAACGAAGACTATTCCACTGGTGAATGTTCAATGAACTCGTCATGGCACTGAAGAAGCAACCTGGGAAACTGAATCAGATATGAGACAAGAATTCCCAGAGTTGTTTCGATAATGTAAATTTCTTATACAATTTTGTATATATACTCCTTATTGATACGAATAAAATGCCTGTGATTTCGAGGACGAAATCGTATCTTAGGGGGGAGAAATGTAATGCCCGAGATTTTATATCGTGTTAAATTACGATTATTGATTTTTAATCGAGACGATTATGAAAGAGCTAACCGAGACACGAAATGAGATTGCGTGTGAAAATTGATGTGCGAGGACAGTAGCATCGGCGCACATGCGCGACTATATGCGCGCACATGCGCGAGAAGTCCAGAAAGGTTCGCGCACATGCGCGACTTGGATTCGCGCACATGCGCGAGACAACCCGAGAGTTGTGAAGAATTCCTTGCGCATATGCGCGGAAGAGGTGCGCGCATATGCACGAGTTGCCGTGCTGGAGACACGCCGAGACTTAAGGTCTCGCGCATATGCGCGGGTTGATGTCGTGCATATGCGCGAGACGTGTGCTATAAAGATTGAGCCACTCGTCCATTGGCATGTACGTGTATATATATATATATATATATATACCTTAATTTTTAAAGAATTCAGAAAGGAAAATCGAAGCTTGGGAGAAGAATCGCTTTTTGATTTCCAGAATTTGATTTACGATCGATCTGTCCGTTAGATTTTAAATCCGACTTCGGTACTGTGTTCATATCAACACAGGCTACTACAGGACGTAAGTTTTATTATGTTTTGACATGTTTTGGAATTATGATGTTGTTAGAATTGAATACACGTCATATATGTTGTTCTTGACATGTTAGACAGCGTAGAATCGAAGTCAGATTAAGAAACGGACTGAATATGGAATTGTTATGAATTTCAGAATGCAATTAACTAGAATTGATATCAGATTTGTATGGTGGTTGATTGTAAATTATTGGAATTAGTAAATACTGGTTTGGTATCACAGATATCGCAAGATTGTACTATTGTACTGTCAGAATTTGATAAAACAGAGATGTCGTGATTTGATTAGAATATTGATACAGAATATTGATATTGTCATTGCCAGATTGAACAGTGACAGACTTTGAATCAAGACTTTGATTGTATCAAAACGACAGCAAGAAAGGTATAAATAAATTTTGATTCGGGATTGCACAAATCGAGTTAGGTTTGACTTGAGTTTCCCAAAATCACATACTTTATTTTATTGCATTGATATTTGCAGATTATCAGATTGGTATGTTAATCTATTGACTTAGAGCAGAGTCTGAGTCTGAGTCTAGGGCAGATCAGCCTAGCTAGTGCAGAACCGCCGAGTCTTTGTCAGAACAGCTGAGACTCTAGACTTACGGTGTATCGATGAGCTTAGATGTAGATCGACTTCTATTGTAGACATTTGATACAGCATGCCGAAGTCTAAATTAGATCGGGATCACTAGATTAGAAATGAGCTGAGATAAGATAACAAGTCATTGACTTAAATACAGATTCGTATGTGTTCATGTAGTCAGATTGAATACATGTTTTACTGATTGTTTATGCTTTTATATATGTTTTATATGATTGCATTGATGCATTGTTTATACTGGGATATTTATATCTCACCGGAGTTATCCGGCTGTTGTCGTGTTTGTATGTGTGCATGGCAACAGGTGGGACAGGTTCAGGGTCACAGAGGTGAAGAAAGATCGAGTTAGAGTGGAGACTACGGACTTGGACTAGAGATAGGGTTTAAACACTTGATAGTTAGTTGTTGAACCTGAGATATGTATGATTGTATATTTTATCAGATTTATACTTTTATACTGATATGTATAGGAGTTTGATTTCATTACCTTCCGCATTTAAAAAAAAAATTAGACCATGTTTATTACAATTGATTAATTAGTCCCAATCACGATTAAAAAGATGATTAGCGTCCGGGTCCCCACAGTAATTGTCAAGTTTGAGGCTGAAAGGAATTTTATTCCTTGATATATTTTTATTTTTTTATCTTTAATATTTTACCTTTCTAGACATGAGAATAATCTTGAAATTAATGATAGGATCTCGTATAAATTCAATATGTGTATAAGACTATATTTGATATTACTCATAATATCTTTAAGATATGATATCACAATATCTTTAAGATATTATCCTTGTTTTAAAAAGAGTTTGTTTCCTAATGAAATTGTTTTTCTATGTTAAATAGGACTCAAAGGAGAAGAAACGGTTGACAGGGGACAATAAGGAGAATAACAATTTCGGAGAGACGAATTTTTACTGCGAATCCTTTGGATATTGGAGCAAGGTCGTGCCATTCCTAAAGTGTTGCTGAGAAGTACCGACAACATCTGAAGACAACACCTAATTACTGTTTTAATTAGTGTGTTAATTTTTGAAAACTTTTCATTTCTCAGTTGATGCATCCTCTGTATATTGGTTATACGGTTTGTTAGAGGTTTAGGATGCAATTGTTTTTTACTCGCCTTAATTAGAGTGTTGTTTGATTCTTTCACTAGTATTTGTTTTTGTAAACTTACAAGTTTTTCTAGTGAATTATTTTGCCCTGAGGCACCGCGCAAGTATTTTATACTTGTGCATAATTTATATCTCGTCCCTCGTATTACTGTCATTCCAGTTGTGTGTTAATGTGTTAAACTATAATTTCCGCTGCATGTTGTCGTGGGTGTTACAATATCTACGCACAACACCTACATTCTGATACACACAACACTCACCATCATCACATTCACCCTGTGGAAACGGAACTTTCAATTGGTATCAGAGCCTCCACTTGACGCTACTAAGTGAGATCCTGTTTTGTTTTGTTTTCAGAGGTAAAAAAAATTTATGGAAGCATCAACAAACACTGTTTTTAGACCTCCCGTGTTGTATGGATCAAATTATGCATTGTGGAAAGTAAAGATGAGGGTTTTTATAAAATCTATTGAAGAAATAGCTTGGCTACGTGTACTTGATGGTTGGAGCCCACCAAAGATCGAGGATGCTGATGGAGACACTCGGCTCAAACCTGAAAGTACATGGACAATCGATGAAGTGCAAACTTCAAATTTTAATTCCAAGGCTCTCAATGATGTATTTTCATCTGTTGACACAAGGATGTTTAATTTAATCACCAATTGTATATGTGCCAAAGAAGCTTGGGATATACTTCAGAAACATTGTGAAGGATCCGAGAGCGTGCGCAAAACTAGGCTAAGGACGGTGACATTAAAATTTGAAAGCTTGAGAATGGAGGACAAGGAGTCTATTCTTAAGTATGATAGCCGTTTGAGACAACTTTCTAATGAAGCTCACAGTGTTGGAGATCCCATGCCCAATGAAAGATTGGTGAACAAAGTTTTAAGATATCTTCCAGAGAGATTTAATGTCAAAGGTTGTGCAATTGAAGAATCTAAAAGACACTTCTAAAATCAATCTGGATGAATTAATGAGTTCTCTCAGAACTTTTGAAATGAATCTTGATTTACCAAAAAAGGATAAAGGGAAAACAATAGCCCTTGAAGTTTCAACCGACTCTTATGATGAAATCCTTCAACTATCTAAGGAAGTGAATGAGTCTGATTTAGGTGAAGATTCTATCTCTCTAATTACCTAGAAATTTGGTGATTACTTGAAGAAAATGAGAGAGAAGAAGAAGAATACTGGACGAAAATCTGTGCTGCCCAACATCACCACTTCTGCAAAAGCTCAAAAGTTTACCCCTGTGAAAGGACAATTTCGACCAAGGAATGAATTGGAAATACAATCAAATGTCAGAAATCTGGTTTCAGTGCAATGTAGAGAGTGTTCTGGATTTGGACACTATGCCAATGAGTGTGCCAATCGACTTCGGAGAAACAAAGGCATGGCTGTCACTTTGAGTGATGAAGAGTCTGATGATGATCAAGGATCAAATGAATCTGAAAATCACACATCGTTGTCTGCTGTGGTCAAGGAGAAATATTTAATGCAGATCAATCCTCTAGGTGTTGCCACAGGTGTTGCAATACCTGGTCGCAACACCTCTTCAAATTCAATGTGTCTTAATTCTACAACCCTTGGTGAATCAAGTCAGTCTGAAATCCAAGAAGTAGATGATGATGAAGTCACTCTGGAAAGTGTGCAGACAATGTATGAAGAATTATATGAAGACTGGATCAAAAGAAATAAAGTGAATGCAATTTTCTCCAAAGAGAACATTGAGCTGAAGTCCCAAGTAACACAACTTGAAGTAATCTTAAGCAAGAAAGATCTAGAATTATGCAAAGTCAAGGAGGAGCTTGGAGAAGCAACTCAAATTCTTGCTAAGCTTAATTCAAGTTCATCCAAACTTGATTCACTCTTGATGATTGTAAATAATGATAAAGCTGGACTTGGTTATACGAATAATCTGGTTGAAATTGGAGAAAATCTTCCAATACTGAAAGAAAACCAACTGTCTTTGTCAAAGAAAGTGCTGAAATCACGAATACTACACACACTGAAAAAAGTGTTTCATCAAAAAGGCAAATATCTACCAAGAAGTCCAAGTCCGGGAAACGCCACTTTATCTGCCACTATTGTTTTAGACCTGGACATATCAAACCCTACTGTTTTAAATTGAGAGATGAGAATCTGAATAGGTGTTGCCTCAGGTATTGTACAACACTCGGCGCAACACTGCCAATAGGAAACCATCGGTAAAAAAGGTTTGGGTGCCAAAGGCTAATATTCAATGTTCTGTTATCTATACTTCATTAAAGACTAACATTGCAGGAATATGGTACTTTGACAGTGGCTGTTCACGCCACATGACAGGTTTTAAAGACCATCTGATTGACTATGTTGAACTGAGAAGTGGTCATGTGACGTATGGTGGTGGTGCTAAAGGAAGAATTGCTGGGAAATGGACCTTGAATATTGATGGATTGCCTAACCTACACAATGTGCTTCATGTCGAGGGACTTAACTCAAACCTAATAAGCATAAGTCAACTTTGTGATGATGGTTTACATGTTAAGTTTGATAAAGAAAATTGTGAAGTTTTTTATGACACTAATACTTGTATTTTAACAGGTACAAGGTCTGCTGACAACTGTTATCAACTTGGAGAGGACCTTGTATGCATCATTCAAAGGTGAGTGAATTAAACTTGTGGCATCAAAAATTGGGTCATGCAAACTTCAAGACATTGAAGAACCTTGGTAAGTACGATGCTGTGAGAGGTATGTCAAATTTATCCTCTGGAATTCCGTAAGTTTGTGGTGCATGTCAAAAGGGTAAGCAAACACGTGTTCCCCATCAAGTGGTGCAACACTTTGGGACAACACGGTGTCTTGAACTCTTGCACGTGGATCTTATGGGTCCAATGGAAGTGGAAAGCCTTGGAGGTAAGAAGTATTCATGTGTTTATGTGGATGATTTCTCTCGTTTTACATGGGTAAGTTTTCTTAGAGAAAAATCCGACACATTTGCTGCTTTTAAGAAATTACATGCTAAGATTACTAATCTACATGATTTGAGGGTAGGTAAAATAAGGACCGACCATGGCAAGGAATTTGAAAATTCACACTTTACATCATTCTGTGAAAAGAGGGGGATAACTCATGAATTTTCTGCCCCTAATACCCCTCAATAAAATGGAATAGCCGAAAGAAGGAATAGAACATTGCAAGAAATGGCTATGGTCATGTTGAGCTCAAAGAATATTTCAAAACGATTTTGGGCCGATTCCTTAAACACAGCATGTCATATTTCAAATCGTGTGTACCTAAGGAGTGGTTCTACTATGACATCCTATGAAATTATCATGGGAAAGATGCCAAACCTAAAGTACTTTCATGTCTTTGGGTGTGTATGTTATGTTTTAAATGACCGAGACCATCTTGCAAAGTTTGATTCAAAAAGTGATAAATGTTTATTGCTTGGTTATTCATCCAATAGTCATGCATATCGCATGTATAATCTTAGAACAAGAACGACTATGGAATCTATTAACGTTGTCTTTGATGATCTTCCAGATCTAACAGGAAAAACAATCGAGGATGATGTTAATGGGCTATTGAACGTAAGTGAGACACTGCCTAACACAGATATTGTACCCGGTGTTGTAACACCTGACAACACCTGCACTGGCAGAATCAAATGATGAACCAGGAGAGGAAGCTGTAGATGATGATGATGTAACCAATGAAGGGATTTATATTCCCAGTAAGATTCAGAAAAATCATCCATCATCTCAGATCATTGGAAAAGCATTTGAAGGAATGCAAACTAGAAGAAAGAAGAAAGTAGATTATCAAAAAATGATGGGTCTAGTATGCATGACTTCCGTGTACTCTCAAGTAAGTCCATTCTTGTTTTGTTTCACTCATTGAACCCAAAAATATAAATGAAGCCTTAAAAGATGAATTTTGGGTCAATGCGATGTATGAGGAACTTGAACAATTTATTAGGAATGATGTGTGGGATTTGGTTCCTAGACCTAATAATGTGAATGTTATTGGAACCAAATAGATTTTTAAGAACAAAACTGATGAATCTGGAATTGTTGTGAGAAATAAATCAAGGCTAGTTGCTCAAGGGTATACACAAATTGAAGAGATTGATTTTGATGAGACATTTGCTCATGTTGCCCGAATTGAATCAGTCCGACTTTTATTTGCCATTGCTTGTCACATGGACATAAAACTATATCAAATGGATGTGAAAAGTGCATTCCTGAACGGCATTTTGAATGAAGAAGCTTATGTGAGCCAACCTAAAGGATTTGAAGATCCACACCATCCGAACCATGTCTACAAGTTGAAAAATGCACTTTATGGACTGAAACAAGCTTCACGAGCATGGTATGGTAGGCTTACTAGATATTTTTTGACTTAGGCTTCAAACGAGGTGAGGTTGATAAAACCCTTTTTATTCAAAAGTCGGAGCATGATATTCTTGTGTGTAAAATTTATCTGGATGACATCATTTTTTGTGCTTCTTCTCAAAAGAATGTTGATGATTTTGTTAAATGCATGTCTACCACATTTGAAATGAGCATGGTAGGAGAATTAAGTTTCTTTCTTGGATTGCAAATTAAACAAATGCATGATGGTATTTTTCTGTATCAATCCAAGTATGCTAAGAATTTAGTAAAGAAATTCTCTGCCGAGAACACTAAACACATGAAAACTCCAATGGGGTCGACTGAAAAATTGTCCAAAGACGATGTTTCCGCATGTGTAGACAACACCAAGTATCGCAGCATCATAGGCAATCTTCTTTACTTGAGTGCAAGTCGTCCCGACATTATGTTTAGTGTATGTTTGTGTGCCAGGTACCAGGCTGATCCTAAAGTCACTCATTTAAAAGCTGTCAAAAGAATTTTGAGATATATATCTGGAACAGTTGACTTAGGTTTGTGGTACACCAAAGAAACAAACACCAATTTAGTGGGTTTTAGTGACGCTGACTGGGCGGAGAAACCTAGATGATAGGAAGAGTACCACTGGTGGATGTTTTTATCTTGGTAACAATTTGGTGTCATAGTATAGTAGAAAGCAAAATTGTGTGTCTCTGTCCACTGCTGAATCTGAATATATTGCAGCTGCTAGTTGCTGCTCACAACTCTTGTGGACGAATCAAATGATTAAAGATTATGGTTTCAACAGTGACACCTTAATTGTATACTGTGACAACTCAAGTGCAATTGATATTTCGCAAAATCTAGTACAACACTCTCGAACGAAACACATTGACATTAGACATCATTTTATTCGAGATTTAGTTGAGAAGGGTACAATTCGAATGAAATTTATTGGAACTGAGAACCAACTGGCTGATATTTTTACAAAACCATTAGATTTTGAGAGATTTTCCAATCTTAGGAAGTCTCTCAGCTTGTGTTCACAATGATCACTCACGGATGTTGTCCTGGGTGTTACAACACTTGAGGACAACACTCAGCATGCATGTGCATTTTATTTTTAGGATGCTAGACATATTGCATTCATCATGTTTTGTGTGAAGTCTGTATAAGTGAAGGATACTGAATGGTGTGCTCTCAATCGAGAATCAAACTTTCTCTTAAAATTTTCTAAAGTGTGGATTATGCTCAATCTAAGTCATTAAGTAGTTGAGGATGTTCGTGTATTACATGATCTTGTCCAATATGGAAAATGACTTGGAAAATTCTTGAGCAACAAGGTGAAAAATAGAAAAGAGGAGAAATATTGAACAAAAAAATGTTTAGAAGAAATTGGAAAAACTTACCTAGAGGAGTCCAATGAAGACCGTTCTTCTAGTATGGGAGCTATCACTTCTAAGTCAAAATACATATGGAAAAAGCTACCTAGAGGAGTCTTATGAAGACCGTTCTTCTAGAGTGGGAGCTACCATGTCTGAATTAAAAATGTCAAGAAAGTTTGAGTCCAACTTGTGAGTGTTGCCAGGAGGTGTTGCCAAGACCCAAGTACAGACAGATCACAGTTTGATCACATGCTTGCGTATTTCATTTTTTATCATATTTTAGGCATAAATTTAAGTCATTCATTCTGCTGTTATGTGAATTCATCAGGTCCAGTGGGCTATCAGATTTTAATTCATGAAATCCGAAGAAAATCCTAACCAATTTCATTTTGAAATATCTTGATATCTAACGGTTTGTGGGGTTAATTCGACGTGGTGTTTTATCCTGATGAATGTCTTGAGATAATGATTGCACTGTTTCAAAAATTTACCGTTTTGTGAGAGTAAAAATTGATTTGGAAAAGTGCTGCAGTTGTGGCTCATCAGAATGTTACCGTTGGAGGGATGTATTTAAATGATTAGTATTGAATTAGGATTATCTTTACCGTTTATTAATCTTCCTCACATTTTAAGATTCCTCCTACTCTCACTATTCAGTTTCTGCGCAAATTAACCTTGTTCTTCGCAATCTTCTGTATTCTTCGAACTACTCTACTTTCTTTATTCTTGATTTCGCAGATGGCTGGCTTTGATCATCACGACATTAGGAGTGAAATGGCTGCGAGCATGCATAGAGAGTCACATGACTCAACACCCACCGCCGAATCCAATGTTGGGCGCCTGGAAATTGTGGGTGTGCCAGAAGAACCAACTCCACTAGAAATAATCGCCCCTGGTGAACCTGGGAATGAGATAAACGTTGAGAATCCACCGGATTTTGAAGCCCTGAATAAAGCTTTTCCCCTTGCTCCTATGCGCCGAAGGTCAAAAAGACAAGCAGGGTTCGATCCTAACTTTGTTCCAACCAAGAAGCCTCGGGCATCTACCTCCTCAAATCTTCTGGACCCTGATTTCTCATCTGGAGATGACTCCGATGATGACGATTTTGAGTTGGTGGCTCGCCCCAAACCAACTGTTGCTGCAAAGGAACCCAGTTCTACTTCTGATGTTCAAGAGCAAAACCCCGTCACATATCCACCAAATGTTGCAGAATAAAGATTTCATGCTGAGCCTGAGGAAGATAAACAATCTCTGGCCGAGTTTCTTGCTCAACTTAAAGAAGAAAAGGCTTCCAAGAAACGAATTTCTAAGGATGATGAACCTGATTCAGAAATGATGAGGGAATTTGAAGAAAACCGGCCTGGAGATTCTGATGATTCGTCTTCATCCTCTGTGTCTGAGGAACAAAATGATGCTGAATCTGAAGATATTGGCTCTGAAGAAAGTGAGTCTTCTGAAGATGATGCTACTGCTGCCGGTGTTGAGGTGGATGTTGACAACACCGAGCACCACATTGACTCTGCTGACTATGATTTAAGTAAGTCTTTTTCCCCCAAATTTTATTCTAAGGATGCCTTGGCATTGTGGCCGCTGTTTGTTCAGAGAGAGCTGATTGAGGAGAAAAATATTGATGTTGATGCATATGGGAAACACAACTTGATTGAGTTTCTCAAGAACCGAAGGTTGCTATCCACTGTCACTACTGTTATGCCCTACTGTCGCCGTGTAGTATTGGAATTCTACTGCAATCTCCTGGGCAGTGTTGGAGATGAGGAATCGGTGAAGTATGGGAGAGTGTTTGTTCGTGGACGAATCTACAAGTTCTCACCTTCTGTGATCAATGCGGTCTACAACACCCCTGATGTTGAGGAAGTTGAAGAGAATCTGGACATAAATGATGTAACCTCTGTGCTCACTGGAGGCCTGATCAAAGTGTTCCCTGACTATCCCAAGAAGTTGAGTTCTGCTAATCTCACTTCTTTTTTCTCCGTGCTGCACAAGACCTCAATTTGGAATTGGACACCGTCAACCAATTCTACTAATGTGACTAGATCTCAGGCCCTAGTGCTGTTTTCTATCGGTACTGGAAAGTCCCTTTAACTTTGGGAAGCTAGTGTTCAAGACAGCATTGCAATATGCTGAATGAGACTTCAAGAAAACCAAACTACCTTACCCTTCACTGATTTATGGAATCTTGGAATCTCAAGGTTTCATTAGGGATATTGATGAAGATCACTGTCCTGTCAGAGATCCTCTGAAGATTTCTCCTGCTTATTTCAAAGGCAACAGAAAGATCGATCTGCCTTGGGTGCATTCCTTGATTGCTCCGGATGTTGGCAACACTGATGATCCAACATCTGAACCTGTGACTGAGACGGATGAATCGCCACCTATAGAGGTCCCTCCTACTGGTTATGTAACACTGTCTATCTCCTACATTCAAGCTCAGATTGCCTATGGTCGACAACAAATAGAAATTGTCAAGAAGACCATTGAACATTATAAAAATCAAGTGGTTGAGTATGAGCTTCTGCTGGATGTTGGTGTCCATTCTGGACAAAAAGAGGGAGTAGATATTGTTGGACCCAGTGGAGCAAAAATGGCTGATAAAATGGCTGATGATGATGTTGGCAGTAATGAAGGCGACTGAGATTTTGGTTTTATGAGACTGTGGTTTTGGTACTTTAGCTGTTTTTATCGTCTCCTGTTTAATGTTTTTAGTTTCTCCTGATGAATGAATTGTCTCGATGTTATGATCTGAATGTTGCAACATCTAACATACAACATCTAACTGGGTTTGTGTTCAGGGGAGGCTAAACGGTAGAATTCAGGGGGAGTCAACTAAAGTTGGCTGAGTCACTGATTTGCTAATTCAGGGGGAGCTGAGCCGTACAACCATTTTTGGGTTGTTTTGTCCAGAAAGACAAAAAGGGGGAGATTGAAAGGAATTTTATTCCTTAATATATTTTTTTTTTATCTTTAATATTTTTCCTTTCTAGACATGAGAATAATCTTGAAATTAACGATATGATCTCGTATAAATTCAATATGTGATATAAGACTATATTTGATATGACTCATAATATCTTTAAGATATGATATCACAATATCTTTAAGATATTATCCTTGTTTTAAAAAGAGTTTGTTTCCTAATGAAATTGTTTTTCTATGTTAAATAGGACTCAAAAGAGAAGAAACGGTTGATAGGGGACAATAAAGAGCATAACAATTTCGGAGAGACGAATTTTTACTGAGAATCCTTTGGATATTGGAGCAAGGTCGTGCCATTGCTAAAGTGTTGCTGAGAAGTACCGACAACATCTGAAGACAACACCTAGTATTTGTTTTTGTAAACTTACAAGTTTGCCCTGAGGCACCGCGCAAATATTTTATACTTGTGCATAATTTATATCTCGTCCCTCGTATTACTGTCATTCCAGTTGTGTGTTAATGTGTTAAACTATAATTTCCGCTGCATGTTGTCGTGGGTGTTACAACAGCTACGTACAACACCTATATTCTGATACACATAACACTCACCCTCATCACATTCACCCTGTGGAAACGGAACTTTCAGAGGCTTTAAACGAACACATGTCATGATATAAGTGACTCACTTCACTTTGCCTAAAGACCTAATAAACATATTTTATCAAATCAAAGTGTAAAATTTGTGAGTTTGGAGAAGAAAAAATTGGGGAAGAAACTAGTAGGAAAAAATAGGAAATGAGAGAAAATAGGGAAAAATAACAAATCATCACTAAAATTCTGAAATTTTTAAACAAACTCCTATTCTACACAGAAACAAAATAGTCTTGGAGGTGTCTCAAAATTATCAAACAATTTTGCCCAGAAAATCAAGATTCACGAAGAACATTTCTAGAAACGTGTGCTTAATGTAGCAAATTTCATCTTATATGACTCCTTCTTCTTGAAATTTCACTTCGGATTTAAAATAAAAAAAAATGTTCAATATGTTTTCGAGTTTACAGTGTTGTCGACCGATTATCCTTATGGATGCTGGAAATACAGTTGTTGGTCATCGGAAACAAGCTTGATCACAATTCTAGTTTTTGCAGACTCTGGTGTTGATCTGTTTGTGTGGTACACGAGCCAACGTGTTTCATGAAAGTTCTGACTTTCGAACGATTCTGCATTATTTTTAGGAATTTCTGGAAATTTTGATGATTTTTGGACATGTATTTTAATTTTTATAAAATTTAAAAGTGTTAATTGAAACTACTCGATGCAAGTTTTGTACAAAAATGATTTTAAATATTCCAACACCACTTAATGTCTTAACCAGTGTAACATCACGCAAATTATATTTATAGAAAATTATATTGGTTTGGAATTGAATCCGAGACGAAAAAGTAAGCTATCGATATAAGGATTTCTACTTTATGGTTTCTATCGTGAGGTTTTCTCTACCAGTTGTTTCAATAATACAATTTGACATTTGGTATGGAATTTACAGTAAAGTTTATAAGCTAATTATTTATTCATATATTATATAATTTTGTGCATGTCACAATTTATTAGTCATATTATGTTGCATATTTGAATTTATGGATTTATTGGTTTTTGAATGGTTGTTGATCGGGAGAAGATCCACTACTGTGGAGAGAGAAACAGTATGCCGTGTTGTGCATCTAAAACGTCATCGGGTTACTGTGAATACGTGCTACCAAATTATTATTATTATTATTATTATTATTATTATTATTATTGTTATTTCCTTATTTTCCTCATCTTGATTTGTCGAATTAATTAATTAGGACAAGACAATGAAAATAATAATTGTATATTATATTTTAAGCAATCAATTAATTGATGTAAAGTGTATTACTATTAAAAAAACATAAAAATTAAATTATATCAAATCTTTCGATAGAATAATTCAATGATAAATTAATTAATAATCTGAATTAAAAAATTAAATATGAGCAAAAAATTAATAAATAAATTTTTAAATAATTATTTATGGTAAATTCGTGTTAAATTTATTTTGTATAAAATAATATTTATATATAGTTTAATTCTATTAAGTTAAATTAATGATTTTAACTTAATTATTATTATATTTTTACTAGTTGTTAACAATTTCTCCATATCATTAATTTAAATTTAACGATATAATAATTTTAATTTAATATAAACAGATACATAATTCAAGAAGAATAATAACAATACATCGTTAGTTTCTATATATTTCAATTTTCCAAATATATTATAAAGATTAGATAAGTCAAAATTGATAAATTAGAAGTATATTTTAATATGGAAAAAATAATAAATAATTCTTATATTTTGGACTTTCACTTCAGATCACACTATATCATAAATTTTGAGCCTTCAATTTAGCTAACATTATAACATGAAGAGTATGTCTCTTGTGAGACGGTTTCATGAATTTTTATCTGTTAAACGAGTCAACCCTATCGATATTCATAATAAAAAAAATAATACTCTGAGCTAATTTTTCATAGATGATCCAAATAAGAGATTCGACACACGAAATTGATCCGTGAGACCGTCTTACAAAAGTTTTTGTACAAGATGAATTATTTATTTTTGATTCCAAATTTAAATATACTTCGATTTTTCATAATTTGTCTTGTCTCATATTTATACTGTTTTGAAAAAGTGAAATACTTGGAAGTTAATGATGTATTTGTATTATTTGTATATGTTTATTATTAAATCAAAATTGTTAATTCAGATAATGATACGAAAATATTGTTACAACTAGTAAAATTATTATTATTAATACAATACAATTTAATTTTTAAAATCATTCAACTTAATAAAATTAAACAATATATATTATTTCATACAAAATAAATTTAACAAAAATTTAATATAAATAATTATTTAAAAATTTACTCTTTAGTTAAATTTTTGTTTAGATTTATTTTTTAAGTAAAGTTAATCATTAATTTATCAATGATTTATCGTATCAGGATTTTGGTTTAGTTTAATTTTTCTAAGTTTTTTAAAAAAATTAACAGTGATACATCTTGCATTAATTAATTGATTATTTAAAAATTAATATATAATAATTATTTTTATCCATCTTATCCTATTTAATTAATTGAACAAACCAGAATGAGGGAAACAAAAGTTTAAAAAAAGAAGTTTTGACATTACAGCACGATATGTTGTTTTTTTCTCCACAGTAGGAGATCTTCTCCCTTGTCGATCGGCTATTACTGATTGATTGAATGAATGATTGACTGATTGAATTGAGCCTGAACAACGGTCTATGTATCGATTGACATTCCAATGGACAACGGATTTGGCCCGAAAATATTGGTCCATTGAACAATGAGTTTAAAATCTGGTATATGGTTCATCTGAACAACGTGACTTCGGTCCGAAATTGTAAATTCAACTTAGCTCGTATCATAATTGATCGATTGTACGGATTATACCTGAGTACGTAGAGAAAAGTACTACACCGAATATTGGTGAAAGCCACCTTTTTAGCCTACGTTATTCACTTCGGAGTTCTGAACAGTAATTGCATGTCACTTTACATGATATTTCATAATAATACGTTACTACTGATGCATGTCATCTCATATTGAATTATTGCACTGATAAATTTATCGTTTGATTAGTTAACTATATATAAGCCCAATTTATTTTATCCTAAGTCCTCAAATACTTAACCTCTATTTTATTTCTATTTATTGTAAATTTCAGATGCAGAATTGCATGACACTGGATATGATGAAAATTATGGAAATGTTGACTTAGTAAGGCCATGACTATGCCGTTGAATTCGTAATTTTGTTGTCTTTTGTAAAATAAAAAATTATGGATACTTCTACTACCGTACATATAAATTCCTAATTATATTATAATTTGGATGTCCACACATCTTGTACCAGTTTTTGTGTAAAATATTTGTTATTATCATTAAAAAATTAGTTGTCCTGTCACTTTACCAATACTATTTAAGTTTACTCTTATCTAATCAACCTTGCCATAACTGTGCAAGCTACCAAGTGACAGTCACACAGATATCATAGAGTTGATATTTTTATTTCTGAACATAATATAAATAAATGGCCCCAATTGGAAAGAGCATGTGGTTTACTAGCAAATAGGTTTCAAAAAATTTGTAATTGTGATATCAGTTTCAAATCCTGCCTATCTCAACTTTTGTAAATTTCAAGTGTTCCTGTTGTGTGTATGTGTGTGTGTGTGTTCGAAAATTTTCATTTAGACAGGTTTTGCTCCAACTGGTGTTTGAGGGCTACTTTTAGTGTTGATTTTTATGAGTGATTGATTAACTTCAAGATTGTATTGATAATTGGTTGGTTGAGGTTCAAAGCGAAGTTGTTCTTGGAAAAAGTAAGGCGAAAGAAACTTCTGTTTATTGGAGATTCAGTGAACAGAAATAAATGGGGATTCCATGATTTGCTTGCTCCAATCTGCTATTCGGGCAACATGGAAAATGGGCATATATCTCAACAAATTGAAGTTTAGACTGATGGCGGGGTTCTCTGCCTAGGATTTTTGGACTTACATGGTTGGATCCACGTTAATTAGTTTTTTGTTACAATGTTGGGCTGTGAGTGGACAAGTGATTTTTCTTTACGTTTATGTGATTTCTGACACTCGTTACTTCGTCCAAGTGATGATGATATCGAGACCTCCTTAATTGATTCTTATTTCGTACAAAACGTACTTTAGACATGACGAGACAAGTTACAGTACTTAATTTTTCGTTCTTTTTACCCTTGTGAAATCTAGCAACTTAAGTTTTAGAGAGTTTAGCATTGAATTTGTAATGTGTAGGATTATAATTCGACAATTGAATTTTAATGGGGTTCAGATGATCCAAGAAATCACCTCATATCCCAAAGAATAATAAAGGCAGAATCCATTTCCAAGTATGGATTCCATTGGAAGGATACAGATATACAGACGGGGTTGTACGATCCCAAGCTTATAAATGAGTTTTGACAACATGGGCTAGGTGGCTGAAGCCAAATTTCACCATGTCTCCAGTCCATCAACAGTTATTTCCCCTAAATCCTAATGTCTGTTGGATCCATAAAGGTGAGACTGAAATGCTACGATGTAAATATGCATGAGCATAAATTGGAACAATCACAATGAGATCGCTTGTGCTAGAGAGACTACTCCAATCTTTAACACTTCTATGGCATTAGCGTGGGCACAGGCAGACGGTTGCTTGACGTTGCACGAAATGTGATCAGGGCAATAAAACGTCAGTGACCTTTTTAGACATTACTACACTATCCGAGTACAGAAAAGATGCACATACCTCAGTTTACACCATTCGCCAAGGAAAGCTTTTGACACCCGAGCAGAAGTCTAATCCAGCTGAATTTGCTGATTGTTTGCACTGCCTTCCCAAGTGCCCGACACATGGAATGAGTTGATTTATGCCTATATTATCAGTTCTTGATTCAAAGAATATGTACAAATGTTTACTGAATTACAATAAACAAATCGATAAGCGATAAAATACCATTAAATTAATGGTAATCACAGATTTATGATAAATGAAGGATCAAAACTTGCGACACGATTAAGAATATCTGATGAGTTTTTTGTTCGTCATTTCACTTCATCCACATTGAACAAAACTCGATTGTACGTGACCTTGACCCACATCTTCGTGAGTACCCAGACAACTCAGCTTAACACATAACATATAAGGCTTGGATAAAAGCCGAGACACAATGCTCAGCCATTTACAGAAAATGCACGACCAATCATCCCTTGTGTCCATGCGGCTGTTTCTTTTAGCTGTTCATCATCCGACTGGAGGCACTCACCTAATAATTCTGCGCAGAATGAACAATCCTTGAACAGTGCCTTTATATTTGAGCCCAGTGCATCTGCTACGTCACCCAAAACTGCCACAGCTGCTTTTGTCACACTCTCATCCCTGTGAGTTAGTAAAAGCGTTAAAATGCCAAATAATAATAATAACACTAATAATGATAGATATAGATGTACAAATGAATTTAGTTAATATACCTCTGTTTGTCTTTGGCAACCAAATCTATGAATTGCAGAAGATGAGGAGCATTCGGTAGCATGATCTCAGCCTTCGAATTCTTGAACCCCTGAAGAATTCCTGAATAACCCTCGAAAATACTGCGTCTGAGCAGGTTGCCATAGTCCATCATCTCTTCATCAGTGTAATCCATCTGAGCACACACTTCTGAAGCGCTCTGCATCATTGGTAGTACATAACTAATGTACTTCTCAAAATGTTCACTAATTGCAAGAGCCATGTCACCAAAGCAAGAAAATATGGCAGGCTTCACAGAGCGGTGTAATTCAGCACTGGAGAGATCCTTGAGCAGAAGTGTCATAATCCCATCACAATACGGCAAGATCTTTTCATCCAATGCACGGGCAATGTCACCAACAACCCCAACTGAAATGGCACAAACCTGATATTCCTCAAAATTTTGCAAACCCATTTCTAGATATTTGTAGAACTCTTGCATGTACTTCCCAAACTCTGGCCCGGTGGCATAAGCCAGTGCACCGATAGCAAGCATAGCTTCTTCATGAACTGTAGAACTACGGCAAGCAAAAACATTGAGGAAAAGCAGCATGATTTGATCAGCCACCTGTAATATTATGGGCTTAGTTTCATCTGCACTGCTTACTTTTTGAATGATAACCTGAAGCACACCACAGAGAGAGGCTTGTAAATCTCCTTGCTTTTCCCTGTCATCAGATGATAAAATTTGAAGATTTAAAGTTTGCTCCAACTTAGACATGACAACAGGGAGAAGTTTGGCAATGATCTGAGATGTCTCAACAAGGTTCGAACTCCTAACAACCTCGTTTAGTGTTTCATAAGCAGAAGATCTGAGTTTAGAGTCACTGCCATCAGTCCGATCGGCTGCGGCGATCAGACAAGTCATGATGTCTGGAATGTAATGTGTGAGAAGGGAAGAGCTTGGCCCAGCATCCTCATACCCCTGAGCAAGAAAATAAATAGCTCCACAAACCTTCTCAGCCACATGTGGAGCATCTTTTATACTTTCCAACAAGACGCCCAAAATTTTCTGAAGGTTAGTAGGCGTGATTACAGAGAAACCACTAGCCGGCGAGTGGAGCAACTCAAAGATACGACTAAGAGTCCAAGCAGTTGTATCTTTCACATGGCTGTTTTCATCTTTCATCGCATTGAGTAGGAAATCTAAGCCAGCATTCACCATGGGAGATAGCTTCTCAATGCTTGGTCCTTCAAGGATTGAGCCAAATGCATATGTAGCGGCTTCCCGTGATCTCCAGTCAGTCTTTGATATGTTTGTTTCTACAAAAGGCATCACCAGAGGAACAACTGCATCCCCTACAGTCCTAGCAACAAGACAAAGGCAAGTGCCACCAGCCATTGCTAGATTCCAAATCCCATCATCTTGGTCTTGGTCCTCATCCTGCTTAAGTAGAGTTTCTAGCAGCATAGGCACTAAAGTGGGAAGTGCTTTTTCAATAAAATGTGAGTGTGGGGCACTAGAATCACCACTCTCGGGGACTTCGTAATCTTGAAGCTCTAATTCTTCATCACAAATGGAGCTCCAGAACTCTACTGCTTGAAGGGCAACAGCCTCCTCATCTCCTTTGACTGCATTAGATGTAAGCTCGAAGATCTTTTGCATATAAGGTTCAAGGACCTCATAGTACGTAGATGCAATGGAAACTAGACACTCAAATGCAGCCTGTCTGATTTCTGTTTCTTTTGCCAATGCAGCATCACATGTCACCTTCATGATATAGTTCCTCTCCATCTCATTTTCAAAGTTGGTCCGAGCAAAATCGAGGGCATTCAATAAAGCCCTAGTTGCAGCAAGACGGACTTCCGTGCTTTGCTCTGAAACATTCATTCCTTGAACAACAGCTGTTAGAACAGAATTGACTTCATCTTGAACGAGATCTTCGTCGGATATCTCCTCACAGACATAACCAAGCGATTCAAGGGTAGCCTGTTTCAGGGATGCGGGTTTATCTGGTTGAGTCATATTGGCAAGCAATGAACCAACAAGTTCTGGCCATTCTTTCCGAGGAATTTCAATTGAAGCTATCTTTGCAATTACTTGGGCAGCAGTGTGACTAGCTTCCTGAACAGAAGATCCAAGGGTATTCAACAGAGAGTTTTTTATCTGAGATTTAAACGTGTTGTCAATTGTTATCCATTGTTGGACAAGGTGTTCCTTTGTCGCAGCTTCCTTAGCATCCAATGAGTTCTTAAGGACAATACCAGCAAGTCTTCGAGACTCTGTGGGTTTGCCATCATTGGAAAGTTCAACAGACAACGATAACAAGAATCCCGGCAAGTTTTGATCCCGGAACTGACCAAGAGTATTTTCTGCCCCAGTTCGAACATTTGCATCAGGTGATTGAGCAGACAATAGATACTGGGTGATCTCCAAAGCCATTTCTCCTGAACTTAGTAAGTTACTATATTATTCTTGAAAGTTACTAGAGAGAATATAAAAAGTGACAAACTACTGACAATAATAACAAGACAAAATTCGATGAACAAAACATAAAAAACAAACAACATAGGTCAAGCACATCATATTCTTCCCCGAAAATTGACTAGGCCGAAAAACCCCAAATACTGTTTCTGCTTTAATCCACCAAGAGATATTAAATTGGGTCGACAGAATCCAATAATTTCTTCTTAATCTTTACCCGAATAAAACGAACAAAAATTTCTTGGTTGAAATAATAAATACGATCAATCACAAGCCGAGCTCAAACCCTGAACTTTATCTTCAAACACTTCCAACGGAAACATCTAATAAACAAACTAACTAGCTTAAAACACCAATTTCAGCAACACCACAATCACGAGAATGAAGCAGTACCCATGAAAAACTTCAAAACTAAGCATACAAACAGTTTAATCTAAAATCAATCACCTCAACCGCCATAAACAGATTGGACATTTCGCAAAATTATCTCGCATACAGATAGATCTAAAGTCAAATATTACAGTATACAACCACGAGTACCTACCTAAAGAACAAAATCAAAATCCCTTGGACCGAAACAGCAGCAGCTAGGGTTTCTCCCTCCTCCTCTTTGCTCCTCCCACCAGTTTCCAAGTGAAATCTTCCACCAATACACAAATTTATCCGCTCTAATCGATGAAAAAATCCAAATATAGATAAGAAAATAAGTAAACAAATCTTCCGATTGTGAAAAAATCAAAATCGACGCAGACAGTGGAGAGAGATGGTTTTCGAATGGCGAGAAGAAGCGGGAGCAAGTGGATGAATGACGTTTATTGAAAAATCATTCAAAAAAGCACCGGGCAGCGGCACAACTGCCCGTTCTGCCCGACCTTGGCCAACTCCAAAAACCCTAAAAGCTATTAAATTCGCACGTGGGGAACAAGGTATGAAAGGACTCCGTTGGGCTGAGTTATGAAATACAAAATTGGGTTTATTAATTTGGACTCGTTTGCATTTGGGCCTAATTCAAAATCCAACTGAGTGAGAAAAATAAAGATGCTATTTATTAAACACTCCTGTCCCAAATTCTAATTTATCTATATCTCTATCTATCTATACTATATATTAAGGTTGGCCTAATAGAAACAAAATAGATCCCAATTTTTTTTTTCTATTTTGCCCTTACCAAATTTACAATTTTGTTTTTTTTTAATTTTAAAAAACAATTTTATTTTTATTTTTTTAAACTCAAACAATTCAAATAGCACTTTAGTCCCTCGATAATGTGTCAAATTTCACTTTTAATAACTCGGTAATTATAAAAAAGACCGTACACATACGCACCGTATGTATAGAGTAGCTAGTACTAATTTAATTTTGATATGATCAGAAAGAATATTTTCTCTGAGAAAAGTTGTACATTGGGATATTTAATGGCTTTAATTAAAATCAGTTCTATCAGTATTAAGGAGTGTGTGCAAAATTCTGTTCTCGTAGAAGTGATTAAATTTATAAATCAGGAAAAAGTGATAAAATAAAAAATCAAGTTGTTAGTTTTTTAAAATAAAAGTGAAAAGTTGAAATATAACGTGTTTTATAAATAAGCGATTCTCACACTAGTATTTTATAATAAATATATATATATATATATATATATATATATATATATATATATATATATATATATATATATATATATATATATTAGAGAACTATTGTCTTTCTGCATTTATTTGAATGAATGAAAAAGATAAAACAAAAACATTGGAGGTAAGTGTCCGTCCGGAGAAATTTCTATTTATTTACCAAAATATTATAATCAATTTTGAAGAATTAGATTGGTCACAAGATCAGTTTTGAGATTTTACTTAAATTGTACATAAGCAAAAAAAGCAAAATATGGGGTTGTGGAAAAACATAAAAAAAAACCTGATTTTGTTTTAAGTTAAAAGAGAATAATAATAAATATAATAAAAACTAGTACGTACAGAATTCGCAAACATAAAAATTTTAGAATATTGATTTTTATGTGTTATCTACAAAACCTATTCCAAAATTATCAGTCATTATTGAATTTATATTAATTGGGTTCAACAGGGGCTAACACGCAGGTGAATGGAGCATAGCCGGATTCACATTTAAGTCATAGCAAGTAAATTAAGCCTAGCTACATCAAGCAAACCTAACCACATTTCCAAAAGGGTGCATATATATAATTTTTTAACGTCAATGTGTCTCAGTAAACTCGTCCAAAAAAGTGTTGATAGAGATAATCGAACTCATAATAATTGATCAAATATCTCAATTTATTCTATCAACTCTAACACTTTATATCGATGAAATCAATTGGTGAAGACAAAGTTGGAATTTGGCCTAAACATCTTCAATTCTGAGCAGCTAGATCCATTCTTTTAAACTTGCCCCCAACAACACGCAATGCCCAAGCATGCATTATATAACATGATACATGTAACAATAAATAAATATATATATATATATATATATATATATATATGTGTGTGTGTGTGTGTGTGTGTGTGTGTGTGTGTATTTCATGTTGTAACGTCACATATAAGATTCTCATTCCAAAAAGTTATTGTGACTTTGAATATGGAACATTTGCTTTCCTTTGGAATATATGCATTAGAATTTGGAAGCTGTATTGGCATGAAATAGAAAGGGGAGTGAATGTTAGTTGTTCTACTGTAACGAATATGGCTGAATGTGAAATCCTCCATGATCGACTGAAAGAGAAGCTAATAGCTGGCGAAAATGGAATTCATCACTCCGCGGTTTCACCCCGGAACAAGAGAGCAGCGGTTTTGATATGCTTATTTGATGGAAAAGATGGAGAGTTGCGCGTAATTCTGACTAGAAGATCCATGAAATTGTCGTCTCATCCAGGTATGTACATTAACATTATTATTGCTTTAGAGGAAAAAAAAACCTGATTCAATATTATATTAGATTCCGTGCATATGTCCGTTTGGTTCGAAAAATGAGATGATGAAAATTAACATAATGATTTAAATTACATGAAACAAAAATATATCATCAATTTATATCTTATGATTAACACCAATATGGTGCGTAAATATTTGGTTAAAGCGATCTTTTCTGGAAATATTGTCTTAAGTTTGACGTAAGTGTGAGAAGGCGTTAAAAGTACAAACACCGGACGAACTTTTGGATAAGTTAGTCTCTGGTTTTGTGGAATCACTTGTGTAGGAGATGTAGCTTTGCCTGGAGGCAAGATGGATGAAGGAGATGCAGATGACAGCGCCACTGCTTTAAGAGAAGCTATGGAAGAAATTGGTTTGATGCCGAATCTTGTCCAAGTGGTGGCCAACCTAGAGCCGTTTATTTCATCGGTACATGTGTTTTTTCTACTCGTGTTTTACGTAGCATGCAGTTACAAATACTCAGTACGATGCTGATTCATGCATGCATTTACTAACATGATAAGCAGAATCTACTGAGTGTGGTGCCAGTAGTAGGGCTATTGTCTAAAGTAGAAGAGTTCGATCCCGCACTTAATGAAGATGAAGTTGATGCCATATTTGATGCACCACTGGAGATGTTTCTCAAGGTTAGAGACAGTTGCCCTTCTCATAGAAAACCTATTTATTCTCATGGAATATAATTTGTGCTGTACTTATTACATGTTGCAGGAAGATGGTCGGCACAGATGTGAAGAAAAACAGTGGGGAAAGTGGAAATACGCTTGCCATCTGTTTGATTTTGAATCGGATGAAGGGAGGAATTTCATTATAGGGGGGCTAACTGCAAGCATTCTAATTGAAGCTGCCTCAATCATCTACCAAAAGTCTCCATCTTTCAACCAAAATCTTCCAGATTTCAGTCAATTACAATGGGCCTTGAACTCTACGATATAGCCACAAATATGCATGACATTATAGTTGAAATTACCGACAAACAACGTACGGATACAGTAGATAATAAGAGCTGTTACTCAACTTTACTGCATGAAATTTAACTTTCATAAGCACGCAATGTATATCTTTTAAATTCTTCAAGAAAATAAAAAGTATCGAAGGATAAAAAAAAGATTTCGCTCAGTGATAAAGAATCCCAAATTCCAGGTTATGATGATTTTCACTAAGCGACAGGAAAAATAAAAGTAACTCGATTATCTACACCAATCATCAAGAAAAGCGAAGGCTTTTGGTGCGTTTCATATATAGTATTTTCCACGATTCGAACATAAACTACTCAAAGCGTTCCCAATTCTGAGTTACCTTCGTATTAGAAGATGGCACATTATAAGGGTCAGAATGTGGCACCGGGTGAGAGGGAGGGTGCGGTGCTGAAGGTGGATAGGGAGAGTTGGAATGTGGTGTGGTATAAGGGTATGAATTATGCGCCGCAGTGGATGGGGAAGTATATTGCCCGGGATAAGGAGCTGAATAGGATATTGGAGGCGGAGCAGTAGCATATTGCACTTGATATGGGACTAAATGTGGCTCTGCATAGTTGTGATAATAGGAGGAATATGGGTGGGCATAATAACCAGAGTATGCCATTGGATAAGGGCTGGAATGAGGTTCAGAATAAAGGTTAGAATGTGGTGCAGCATAAGTGTACGAATGTGGCACAGGATAAGGGTTGGAATGTGGTTCGGAATAAGGGTTGGAGTGTGGGTCGGGATAATGGTTGGAATGAACCTCGACATGTGGGTCGGAATGAACTTGGGGATAAAGCTTGGACTGTGGTGGTGCCACAGAAGTGTTGGGGTGAGGAGCCACTGAAGGATCCAAAGGCGGTGCCTCAGAAGGCAAAGAAGAAGAAGGTAAAGGGGCATGGGAAGGAGCAGAAGGTGGCACGGGCTGAGAGGTGGAAGCTGGCACATATTGAGGAGCAGAAGGCTGGTGCAGTGGGAGGAATGTTCGAACTTCCAGAATCAGGTTCAACTGTCCTTGGAGTGCTTATAGACTCTGTATTATTAGCATCGCTAGTGATACTCGAGTTTTTTGATTTAAGGATGTCCATCGTATCCACCAAGCTTTGGACACGGCGCACCTGCACATAATATAATTATATTAGGATGATATTACCCTTTTTCAATAAAATTGTTCCAACGGTAGCAACAACATTGCATCTTGACCAGTGAGATGGAAAGAAAAAATCTAGAGTCCCTTTAAATAAGATCAAAGCCACACGGTGATATAGCACTCAGTAAATCAACTATAAGAAGAGGGATGGAAAGGTAAGCAAAGCAAGAAAACACAAGGAAATCATAAAGCTTATTTACCAGATGTAGCCAAAATCTCTTTAAAACCAATGGGCAGGACAGCATAAAAAAAAGAAAAAGAAAAACATGTATGCATCATATAAAATACGAGCGGAGATATCAAGAGAATACTAACCTCCTGTTTTCTCTGAACTTTCCCTTCTCCTTCAGCCTCAACTTTCGTCCAATTTAAGCAACTGCCTCATAAGCATCTCAATTAAATAAAGAATATCCTTCACGTCAACCTTGGTTCCACTATCCACAACAACTTTCAATGCAGAAACCTGTCCTAGTTTAACAAAATTCCACATCATATTACATCCACAGTTATTAGAAAATCATGGAGTGTGCACCTAGATTTACAGGGAGGTGAAACTCCATGCTTACGTCCAGACATGAGCTATGGTGCATTTACATTACATGTGAGTAATTTTTTTCATATATTTACATTCAAGCATATAAATCCTTTTAGCACTTCACATCAATGAGGATGTGCTTCGCCTTGCACCTCGAACCCTTGATGTATGATATTCATGTGCCTTAAAGGCCTCTTGCTTAAACAAAAGGCACCAAACACTAAAGAAGAAAGAGGAACCAAAGAGAAAAAGATCAACCTTTTCCGAGAGCTTGTCAACCTCCTCCCGAACTTCAGCAACAGCAGCAGCTCCTATTGAGATTGCATTAGTTTCCTTCACTTCTTCAGGGATTTTCTGTTCAGAGGACAGGTCATCAACAAGTGACACCTTGGAGTTGTTCTTCACACCGGCAGACAGCAAATTATCATCGTCTGCTTTTTCTATACCCCTGAACAAGAGTTTAAGTAGTTCAGACTTCAATCCCATTTTTTGACCCGCCACAGATTTCAGATGACCTGTAAAAGTATCCCAATTATACAGATATGGTAGTGGGGCCGATAATTATCAAATAAAACAAGATTGAAAAAGAGATGGACCTGATTTTTCACAAGGTGCATAAAAAAGCAACTAAAAAACTAAATTCCACTATTTTAACATCTGCACAAGAATCAGGAAAACACCCTAATATTCAAGTCAGACATGCATCACATTTTAGATGTAACCATTGAAAAACAAGAAATACCTAAACTTCTTGACAATTAGAGCATCCAAAACAAACAAAAATACAGTTGAAATTCAAGTCCAGATCTTTTCCACATTGAATGTTAAGTCATACTTCATACATGGGTCTCCTTAATAAACTGAAACACTATAAATGTTTCCACGGTGACTTTCTATCAAAATTCATAGCCAAAATCCAAGAATAAAAGGATCAATCTTAAGCAATACATCTGCGTGAATTTAAGACACCAATATGCAAGAAACATCACGAGAAATCCATAAAACCAGTCAACTTCCAGCAAAACTATTGCTTTATTCATCATCATGTACAAAAAACCTTAAACAACAAATCAACAACAAACACGTAATTCTTTATTCAACAAAACCATGGACAAAATAAAAACAGAAAAGAAAAATACCAAAGCTGGAATCAGAGGGCACAGAAACTTCACACCCATTATCCCCATGTGAGACCTTGATGTTAATCGTCACGGGAATATGATCGGCGCCCAATCCCGGCCCGATTTCACCGTTTTTCTCCCCATTTCCGGGGGTTGGATCCGAACCCTTTACTGGCCTCATTAGAGAAAAGGGTTTTGGCGCAGAGTGGAGAATTGGTTGGTGAATTTTCGTGGCGAGCAAAATTTTGAGGGCAGGGCTTTCGTTTGAACGATGGAAAAATTGGGTCGTTTACTTTGGCCGAATTGCCGTGGTTCGAAGAAAAGTTGAGATGTCAACCAATGCGATTTTTAGGTCAACATTAGTTTTATTTATTTTGCTTTTGTTTTCTAGTTAAATAAATTTATAACAATACAGCAAAATATAAAATTTTATAATTATATATAGAATGTTTATTTACCATTAAATATTTACACTTTGACCTCAACTATTTTGAGATTAATGAAAATGGTTTTTTCTTATATCTTCTTATAAAGAATCAACTTGAAACTTCAATTTTCAATCGGTCTAATATTTTTGATCTTTTAGTGATCGTAATAAAAACAATTATTTCGATATTAGTGGAGATAATTTTTCTTATATACTCGTAACTCGTTTTACTACACTAAGATTCTTGGTTTACTATCGTTTCAAATCTTGACCGATTTTCCTAATCTAGGATTAGCAACACTCTTTGGTATTGTTTGGTGTGCATGATAAGGCCATCTCCAATCCATAAATCTATTTTGGTGCAGTTTCTGCACCAAAATAGTGCATTTTCTGCACCAAATGTAGCATTCATCTCCAACTCATTTACTTCAAATTTTACACTAAAAAGTATATTCCTATAATATTCTTTTTGTTTAATATTTATTTATAAATTTAAAAATACAATTATAATTAATGTCAAAATAGTGCATTTTCTGCACCAAATGTAACATTCATCTCCAACTCATTTACTTCAAACTTTACACTAAAAAGTATATTCCTAGAATATTCTTTTTGTTTACTATTTATTTATAAATTTAACAATATAATTATAATTAATGTTAACATTAGTATTATAATTATAATTGTATTTATTAATAGTTAAATTAATTTATTTGATTCTTATATATATTAACTCTAATATTTATAATACGAATTAATACAAATGCTTCATTATTAAAATTGACATAATTTTAATACAAATAATTTATTTTTAGAACTTAATATGAATCCAAATACAAATATCTGAACAACTATATTCCTCCCACAAATAATCAATTAAAGCATTTCGTAGTGCATAGTGAGCATCTTTGTCTTTTATCCTTTTATATCGAGCGAGAAATTCTTGAAATCTGATATTCTCATCGACAACCATTTCTACATCCGGAGTTGGTGCTTCTCTCAAATCTTCAATGGGTGCGCTAAGGTCACGTTCATTTTCGATAATCATATTGTCCATTATAATACATGATGTCATTATATCATGTAAATGATGTTTCTTCCAAGCACGTGCTGGAGATGTCACAATCGCATATCGAGATTGGATAACACCAAATGCACGCTCCACGTATTTTCTACAGGATTCTTGTTTCATTGCAAAATATTTCTTTTTTAGAGCGTGTGGATCGTGGATAGATTGTACAATAGTTGACCATTTAGGATAAATATCATCAGCCAAGTAATATCATGTATCATATTCTTTTTCCTCCAATTGTATAATGAGCTCGAGGGGCAATACCTTGTGCGATGTTGGAAAATAGATTGGACGATCCCAAAACATTTATGTCATTATTGGATCCGGGCATACCAAAATATGCATGACATATCCAAAGGTCGTAGTCAGCTACTGCTTCTAAAATTATTGTTGGAGAACTACTACGACCTGCATATTGACTCGCCCAAGCCGTTGGACAATTTTTCCACTTCCAAGGCATGCAATCAAGACTTCCCAACATTCCAGGGGATCCGCGTTGTTTACCAATATAAAGTAACTTGGCAAAATCATT
The DNA here is from genome assembly GCF_022965805.1 of Primulina eburnea. Taxonomy (NCBI): domain Eukaryota; kingdom Viridiplantae; phylum Streptophyta; class Magnoliopsida; order Lamiales; family Gesneriaceae; genus Primulina; species Primulina eburnea. Next base: position 28,620,299 of record NC_133117.1, on the reverse strand, counting down.
GGCAGTAGAAGATCTCAAGCATCGCTCAGCAAAAACTTCTACCATCGGCTCGACAAAAGCGTTGCATGCATTGAATTGCAGTGGACTCTTCAATTTTGATATATTCATCCGTCGCATCCGCGGGTAATGCATAGGCTAAATTCGCAAAGCAGCAGTTGTTTTTTGAATATTCGATAGCTCGAGACGCCCCACACTATCACTTCTTTGAGTGAAGTAAATATCATGATTTTTTACTTCGTCAACTATACGAAGAAAAAGATTTCGACACATTCGAAATCTCCGTCGGAACATTGCTTCGTTATATCTTGGTTTATCGGCAAAGTAATCGTTGAACAGATTACGGTCGACAATTTCCCGATCACGGTGAATTACTATATGACCTGGTATTGAACCTCCGTGTGTGACTTCTTGCTCTTGGTGGATAATGTAGGTAGCAACCAACTGTTGATCTTGTGCTACAATATTCAATATTGCATTTCGTGTATTATCCAAATTCTCAAAATCATCCATCCAATTAATAGGTGTTTCATCTTCATTATCAGACAATGAAGATGAACTAGAGGATGATGTGCGAAATTGGAAATGAGAATTCATTTTCAAGTTTGTGAGAGCGTAGAATGTGACGTGAGAATCTAGGATATTTCGTTGCATTATATAATAATTTATCAAAAAATATGACCGTTGGATGAGATTGTCTTATCTACAATCTATCCGTTAAATTAGATTGTGTTATCTACAACCTCATCAGTATTATGACCGTTGGATGAGATTACATCTAATCTTGCCCGTTGGACTGAGATTACAATCTTATCATCATATTGACCATTGGATGAGATTGCCTTATCTAGAGTCTGGCCGTTGGATTGGATTGTGCTATCTACAACCTTATCCGTATTATGACCGTTGCATGAGATTACATCTGATCTTGCCCGTTGGATGAGATTACAATCTTATCTTCTTTCTACTATAAGTAAATAGATCCGATTCATGAGATCATCACAGCTTTAATTTTCATTCCAATCAAATCTTTATTCCAAGCAATTCAATGACTTCAAATTCTAGAACTGCTTCTTACAATGTCGAAGAAGACAGAGTCTTATGTCATATGTATCTTGATATATCCCAAAGTCCTATAATAGGTATCAATCAATCCAAAGATCAGTTTTGGACTTGTATCGAAGAAGCTTACAACATCAGCAAACCAAACAATCTACATGTACGTAACAAAAGATCATTGCACTGTCGCATGAGAAATATACTTCGTGAAGTTGGAAAACTAAGGGGATGCATTCGTCAAATTGAAACTCTCCGCCCAAGTGGCGCATCAGAAGAGGATATTGTAAGTATTTCTTATTCAACTATTTATTAAATACCAGTTTAATTTATTATAAGATAATATTTGGATATTTTCGTACAGTTAAATTGAGCAAAAAATTGTTCATGCAAGATGCTGATTTTAGTATAGGATTCAAATATGATCATGTGTGGTATATTATGAAAGATATGGAGAAATTATCGAGTGACATCAATCCAATGAGCGCACCAGCAAGAATGCATGTCACCAGTTTGGACTCGTAACAGTCAGATAGCCAGACACCAAATACTCAATATCAGGTTCTCCTGGATTAACTCTGTTTTCAATTAATTTAAGTAGTGATGAAAATGCAGGCGGAACTTCATCCCAGCGACCTATTGGTGTTAAAAAATCTAAACTAAAGAAAAAAAGGGACGCCGATATGTTGGAATTGATATCTACAATGAAAGAAGGGCATCACGATCTTATAAATGTATTACAAAAAGGATCCACCTGAACTTCAACAAAGTTATGAGATGAAACTCCTAGCATTGCAAAATGAGCAGCTCAAATTAGCAAATCAACAAAAAAAAATTGAAACTAGACAACAACAAATAGCATTAGCAACCCTTCAAGAGGAGAATAAAGTTTTGTACATGGATTTAAGCACGATAGGTGATCTTGAAATTCGCGAAATTGTTCGAAAGGAACGAGCCAAAATGTCACGCCCCGAGACCGGGGTTAGTTGACATCGGCCTGCTCTTCGGATTTATCCGGGGAGGGGAGTAAGGGGTGAGTATTTTGGGAAATACTCAGCAAGTGGGGGCCGTTTGAGTACAAAATAACAACATGCAAAATTTGAAACACAATAACTTGTACATCATTCACATTACATGCATAACATTTACCAGACACTGAGATTCCTCGACTTTCTATGGTTTACTGATATCAGTCCCTAATTTTTACTCATCTAAGGGGGCGAGGCCGAATCGGTTATATCCCCACCGTATGAGGGTCATATCATGGTTGGAATTCCTAACCATATCGGGTTGAATCCTCACAGTGTTAAAACATAAATCATGCCCAAAAGTCGTAACCAAAAAGGGGTAGAAGGAGAAGTGTACTCAACCGAATCTTTTAAAAACCCGAAAATACATGCACCGAAAATGCAACAATTTAAAACAAGCCCACTTACCTGAAATTATTCGAGAAAAACGTGAAAGGCTAGGATTGGTTGCACAGGAAATTTTGAATTTCCTTCTTCGGCGGCTGGACGGCAGCGCTTCGCTACTCGGCTGAGCAAATCTCGAAATACCTAGGGGAACTAGGGAGAGAAAACTCGAAAATTTGGAGGAGAGAATGGTGTGATTTTCGAGATACTAGGCCCTCCTATTTATAGGGGTTGGCTGCTATCCGATCATATATTATCCGCGCGTTTAAACTTGAATCAAATCTTCAACTAGAATCGTGATCTATCCATGATCTTGGGTGATATCTAAATCTTTCATCCCTATCAAATTTCGAAATTATCCATTAAATACACCATTGAATTCGAATTCTAAGTGTTGTATGATCCTTGGCTTGATTTTTATCTCGGTATCTCAATATCATCTCGAAATCTTAGATCCTTATCTGCTCAAAGTTCGAAAATATATACGATATTATTTTAAATTCTTGAGTTCAAAATGTTGTACACGATTATAATTATTCAAATCTAAAATTAAAAGTATTATCATGATAAAATCGAAATCTTGGATTTTACATCCCTCCCTCCTTATGGAAAGTTTCGTCCTCGAAACTTGAGTTGAATTGATCTATGAAGAGGTACGGGTATTGGTTCTTCATCCTTTCTTCTAGCTCCCACGTGGCTTCTCTTTCAGTGTGGTTAGACCATTGCACCTTGACGTAGGTAATGCTTCGTCGCCTTAGTACTTGGTCCTTGGTGTCCACGATTCTGATGGGAACTTCTTCGTACTTCAGCTCTTCTCCCAATTTACTTTCGATCATGAGCGGTTCTACTTCTAACACGTGACTGGGATCCAAGATGTATTTCCGTAGTTGGGACACGCGGAAAACATTATGAATTCTAGACATGTTTGGTGGTAGTGCCAGTCTGTATGCCAGTGTGCCTACCTTTTCCAAAATTTCAAAGGGTCTCACATAACGGGGTTTAGCTTCCCAGCTTTACTGAACCGAACAACTCCTTTCATAGGCGAGACTTTTACGTAGGCCTTCTCGCCGATGCTGAATTCTACTGGCCTTATTTTCAGGTCTGCCCAACTCTTTTGTCAGTCTTGAACTGCCTTGAATTTCTCTCGGACAACTGTAACCTTGTCTACTGTTATCTGTACAATTTCGGGTCCTAATACTGCCTTCTCTCCCACTTCATCCCAATATAAGGGTGACCGACATTTCCTTCCATACAGAGCTGCATATGGAGCCATCCCAATACTGTTGTGATAGCTGTTATTATAAGAAAACTCGATCAATGGTAGATGATTGCTCCAATTACTACTGAATTCTAGGGCGCATGCTCGCAGCATGTCTTCTAGGGTTTGAACTGTTCTCTCGGTTTGACCATCGGTTTGAGGGTGATAGGCTGTGCTAAGAGTAACTTTTGTTCCCATGGCCCCTTGGAAGCTCTTCCAAAAGCGTGAGATGAACCTTGGATCTCGGTCAGACAGGATGCTCACTGGTACTCCATGAAGTCGTACAATATTGTACATGTAAAGTGTAGCTAACTTGTCCAGATTGTAGTTCATACGGACCGGTAGGAAGTGTGCAGATTTTGTAAGTTTATCTACGATTACCAATATTCCGTCATGACCTTGCCTCGACTTTGGTAACCTTAAACAAAGTCCATGGAGATATGTTCCCATTTCCACTCTGGTATCTCCAAGGGTTGCAATAATCTTCCGGATCGTTGGTGCTCTGCTTTGACCCGTTGACAAATTTGGTATCTAGAGACAAATTATGCCACGTCTCTTTTCATTCCGTTCCACCAGAAATTTTCCTTAAGGTCTCGGTACATTTTTGTACTCCCTGGATGGACTGAAAACTTGGACTTGTGTGCTTCTGATAGTATTTCTTGGCGAAGGTTACCGTTGTCCGGTACACACAGTCGTCCATTAATCCATAGGACTCCCTTGTCATCAATTTTTAGGTCTTGAGACTTCCCGCTTTCGACTTGCTCCTTAAGTTTCTTTAGCTCCGGGTCTCGGTCCTGACTTGACTTGATGGTCTCTCGCAGACATGGCTAAGCGAAGAGTGAAGCTAGAGCGATCTTGCCTCCATTTTTCCTACTCAGAGCATCGGCCACTTTGTTCGCTTTACCTGGATGGTAACTTATAGTCAAGTCGTAATCCTTCAGTAGTTCGATCCACCGTCTTTGCCTCATGTTTAGTTCTTTTTGGGTGGTTCGATCTGCCGTTTTTGCCTCATGTTTAGTTCTTTTTGGGTGAACAAGTACTTGAGGCTCTGGTGATCTGTGAAAATTTCACACTTGGCGCCATAGAGATAGTGCCTCCAAATTTTTAAGGCAAAGACAACCGCTGCTAGCTCAAGATCATGCGTAGGGTAGTTCCGTTCGTGCGGTTTCAACTTCCTTGATGCGTAGGTGATCACTCTTCCCTCTTGCATGAGTACGCATCTCAGACCTTCCTTAGGTGAATTCCTTATCTTCAGTGGGTAAGATTTGTACTGGCGTGGATGCGAGCTTTTCTTTTAATGTCTGAAAACTTTTCTCACAACCTTCGTCCCAGACGAACTTGGAGTGAGTTTAGTCAGTGGTATGGCGATTGAAGAAAAACCTTCGACGAACTTTCTGTAATAACCTACCAGTCCCAGAAAGCTCCTGATGTCTTTGGCGTTCTTAGGCTTTGGTAATTCTGTAATTGCCTCGACTTTCTTGGGGTCCACTTCTACTCCTGTTTCAGAGATCACATGTCCTAAGAAGGATATACTCTTCAGACAGAACTCACATTTCTTAAACTTAGCATAGAGCTCTTTCTCTGTCAGAGTCTTCAGTGCAAGGAGGAGGTGTTTTTCATGCCCTTTCTCGTTGGAAGAATAGACGAGGATGTCGTCAATAAACACCACTATGAATCGGTCTAGGAATGGTTTGAACACTCTGTTCATTAGGTCCATGAAGGCTGCAGGCGCATTGGTCAGCCCAAAAGACATCACTGTGAACTCATAATGCTCATATCTTGTCCGAAAAGTTTTTTTGGGGATATCTTCAGCCCTGACCTTCAGTTGGTGGTATCCAGTCCTCAGATCCAGTTTAGAAAAGACCGCAGCTCCCTTAAGCTGATCAAATAGGTCGTCTATCCTCGGGAGAGGGTACCGGTTCTTGATAGTTATCTTGTTCAGTTCTCTATAGTCGATTCACAATCTCATACTCACATCCTTCTTCTTTACAAAGAGTACTGGTGCTCTCCATGGGGACACGCTAGGTCGAACTTGCATTTTGTCCAGCAATTCCTGGAGTTGCTCCTTTAACTCCTTGAGTTCAGCTGGCTCCATCCTGTAAGGTGCTTTAGAAATCGGTGCTGCACCAGGAACTAGATTAATTTCGAACTCAACTTCGCGGTCCGGGATTGTCCCTAGGAGTTCTTCTGGAAAAACATCCGAGAACTCACGTACTATTGGGATGTCTTCTATCCTTTGTTCGACTTCTCCTTGCACTTCGTTGATCATTTCTAGGTAGATGTCTTCTCCGGATTTCATGGCCTTCCATGTTTGGGAAGCGGAAAGGAGTGCTTTTTGTTTCTTGGATTTACCGTGAAATACGACTTCTTTCTGATCTGGGGTTCGAAGTTTGGCTCCCTTTACCTTGCAATCTACTGTTGCATTGTTTCTTGCTAACCAATCCATCCCTAGAATGATGTCAAAATCGACCATGCTCAACTGTATCAAGTCGGCGCTGAAAGTCTGATTATAGATACTGATTCTAAAATCTCTGTAAATTTTGTGGGTTTCGATGGCCCTATTTGTAGGTGTGGCTATTCGAAAAGGCTCATTTAGTTTCTCAGGCTTACATCCTAACTTCTTAGCAAATCTATTAGACATAAAAGAATGCGTAGCACCACAGTCAAATAACACATAAGCAGGCACTTGCTGAATAAATATGATACCTGACACGACGTCGCTTGCGTCGTCTGCCTTCTCTTGAGTCATGGCAAACACCCTGGCATTAGGCTTATTCTCCTTTGGTTTGTTGGGGTTAGCTCCCACATTCGACCCAGTTCCTTTGTTGGGCCCTGCTGGTTGGTTGGCAGTGGTAGGGCACTCTGAAATTCTGTGCCTTGATTTTCCGCATCTAAAGCATACGCCGCTGGCCCTTCGGCATTCTCCGGGGTGTCTGAAACCGCATTTGGGCACGGTTTGGGTCCTTGGTAGTTAGTGGCTTCTGAGAGTTGCCCTGAAGAAGGTCCGCTGATTGATTGGGTTTCCTGAACTTTTGACCACTTTGGGAAGACGGACTGATAAGAGGACGCTTGTTTTTATTTTCTGCCTCTCTTCGACGGATATCGGTTTCAGCTTGGATAGCTAAGCCCATAAGATCTGCAAATTGACAGGCTGATACACTGCTAAGGCCGACTAGATTTGGCTGTTCAATCCCTTCTTGAAACCGTGTAGCTTCAAGACTTCGTCCGCCATGATTGCCGGAGCATACGCCCCAAGGGCATTGAACTGAGAATTGTACTCCACTACTGACATATCTGGAGCCTGAGTGAGATTTTCAAACTCACTTAACTTCTGCAATCTGACTTCTGCCGGATAGTACTGTTTCAAAAATGTTTCTCGGAAGTTTCGCCATGTGATTGGTCCAACAGCGGTCATGGCTGGCGAGACTGCTTCCCACCATTTAGCTGCTCTGTCCTCCAGAAAAGGCACAATCACATCCACTTTGAGTGCCTCGGGACCTTCCAATAGCCTCAATTGAGTCTCGACACTCTTTAGCCAACTCTGGCCAACTTCGGGATCAGCGTCCCCTCTGAATATCGGACATCTGTTCTTTCGGAGAGACTCATAATGAAATTTGATTCCATTTGGTGGTGGTGGTGGTGGATGGGTGTTCGGGTTTCCCAACCCTTGCAGTGTTGTAGCCATAATGGTGGCTATGGCCATAAGCTCAACTTGGCTTAGGCCCACCCTGGGAGGTGGATTTCCGCCCACATTTGGATCTTCGTTATTTTCGTTGCGGTGGTTAGCGTACCGCGGGTTGCGATTGTTTCGTGGGGGTCTTCCGGCCATTTCCTACAATTGCAAGTTCTAAGAATTTGTAGTACGAGTAGGATTTATGCAATAGATTGTGCAAAAGTAAATTGAAAACAATGGAACAAATAAAATATTTTATTGATTTCTCAAGCAGGAAAAATAAATGAACATGACCAATCTAAACGAAATAAATAAATGTACTGAAAGAAAGAAAATGTAGCAACAATGGGAATAAACTACTAAGAATGGTTCATTAAAACACTCTAATCCGCTATCTCTCCATTCCCCACGGCCACATCAGGTGGGGCTTCTTCCTCCTCGGGATCCTCCTCTGGAACCTCCGGGTCTAACGAGTCTGCAAGCTGCAACTGGATTGTTTGATTCTCTAATCTCAACTCAGCAATCTCTTCACGGTGGAACAAAATCTTTCCTATAGTGTCATTCAACTCGTTTCGTGCATGTATACCGTTTGCCTTATTTTTCTCGATGAGCTCTTTCTTCTTTACTTTACCTTTGTCTACCTCCTTGGACAGCCTTTGATTACCCTCAGACAACTGCATAATCATATCCCATGACTCATCAATTTTCTTTTTGTCTCTTAGTTGTGCTTCAGACGACTCCCTGGCGAGTCGATCCACCTCCTCCTTAGCCCGCTTGGCTTGACCCACTATTATGACTACAAGTCTCGAAGCTCGGAATTATGCTCTTTAGTGAGCTCGAACATTTGAAAGATCTCGTCAAACCTCTTCTCTGCTGCCTCCAGTTTGGTAGTCAAATTTTCCACTTGTTGCCTCCTCTCGAAGTTATTAGCTCTCAGTCTTCTAATAGTCTTATCCTGGTTGCCTAGGGTCAATTCCTTTAAACGTATAGCAGCCTGAGCGCGTGTGAGGTCAGTGATTGTCCAACTGAATCGTTTCCTTATGAGTAATCGGGGTTATTTTCTTACGCGCGGTGACACACATACGAGCCATTTCCTGGAAACAATAAAGAAAAGAAATGCTCAAAATATCATTAATATGACAAAATAAAAATATCAAGGTTATACATAGTCAATTATATGAAAATAATCAAAATTTTCGAAAATTTCCAAAAATGGAAAGTTTTGAGATAGACTTATGGATTCGAAGCATATGTCGAGAGGATTCCAGAACAGTTGACGAAATCGAATTCGGAGTTCCCTACGAAAAGTTATAGGGGTTACGAAACTTTCCTAAAACGGCAAAAACGAGGTTTTGGAGGCCTAAACGATGGATTTTTGCGATTTTGACCCCTACCTCACGACTTTAGGGTGGTGAGTATCGTTCGTTGGGCCGTTTCGAAGGGGATAGCATCGGCTTCGAGTAAAAATTCGTCAGAAACTTTTTCGTTTTTTTTTTCGATAATCAATTTTTTCCCACTTGGATTATGAACCTAGCGGCTCCGATACCACTAAAATGTCACGTCCCGAGACCGGGGTTAGTTGACATCGGCGTTTTTCATCCATCACACAATCGAAAAACAACCAACCTCGTAGCACAGTATAAACCAAAACCAGTTTATTTCATAAATCTCAAAATAATACCAATGTCTTTCCAACGTAATAAAATAAAATGCGGAAACGTCTCACAAATGAAATTACGAAAATTCGAAATTTAAATACTACAATTCTCGAATTTAATCAACAGCCCCAGAATTTGTTCTGACTCTTCTTCCTCAACCTGCTCTTCTGATTTATCTGTAGAGGGGAGTAAGGGGTGAATATTTTGGGAAATACTCAGCAAGTGGGGGCCGTTCGAGTACAAAATAACAACATGCAAATTTTGAAACACAATAACTTGTATATCATTCACATTACATGTATAACATTTACCAGACACTGAGATTCCTCAACTTTATATAGTTTACTGATATCAGTCCCTAATTTTTACTCATCTAAGGGGGCGAGTGATGTGTGTGATTTTTACATGTTTTATTGCATTAGTTTGTGTGTGTTTGCATTGTGCATGCGTACATTTCGTTTACATTTTGTTCATTTTAGAGTAAACATTTGCATGTGATCGTGTCTCACTTGGATGTGACGAATTTGCAGGAAAAATGGCCGGAAAAACGGAATTCCGGGCCAAGTGCTAAGCCAACAAGATTGTGTACAGAAATGTTGGCGCCCGAGCGGTAATTTTCTACCGCTCGGGCACGAGAAGCGAGTTGCTGAAGAGACGGACAAAAGATGTGGCGCTCGGGCGGTGAAATTCTACAGCCCGAGCGCGAGAAATGATCCACAATGAAGAAATTACAGAGAGTGTGGCGCTCGAGCGGTAATTCTTTACCGTCCGAGCGCCACCTAATTTTGGCAAGATTTGTTGCCCGATCTTTTACCTTATTTTGGAGAAGGGAAGATATGGAAAGGGGGAGACACGAATTAAGGATCATTGAGACTCCATTATTCAGCTACCACAAGCCTTAGAGAGCACTTGGAGCTTGGATTGAAGATTTGAAGATTTCCGGGCATCGTTCTTCGCGTTTTTCGGCACTTCTAGTATTTCGTATTTAGTTTTTGTCACTTGAACTTAATTTTGTTGATTTCAATCATGAATTCTAGTAGCTAAACTTGAATATTTGTTGGGATTTAAGGAGAGCCTACCCCAAACTTTAATTTGAATTAATTTATATTCTATTATTGTGTTATTCTTGATTATACTATTGTTTGATTGTGTTGTTAGAGCATAGCTAACTTTAACAACGTTTTTATATTGCGAGTGAGTTTGATAGAATAACTTGTGATATGAACGAGTAGTATAATCCGTGGATCTACAATTTACATAGATATATGAAATTGGATACGCGCCGATAGTCATAGTCCTTAGGGTCGAAAACTAGGGGATTTCATAGATCGAAATGCGATTCACTCTTGATAAATAATTAAAGATATTTAATTACTTCATTGAGTAGAATTATTTTGGCATAGCTCGAGAGAGTGCGTTCAATAGAATAAGAAATCCTGTCGGAAACATTTAATCACTTTCGAACGAATTAATTAATTAACGAGGGGTAGGTGAACCGAAATTCCCAACAAATTCATTTCTCATTGAATTTTACACAACATTTTAGATATTAATTCTCAGTCATAACTTATTAAATCATTTTATTTGCATCTTTCTTTGAGCATAGTAGTATTAATCACTCAATCAAATTTTCGTTGCTGAAGATCTCATAACTGAAAAGAATAATTGTTAAATACAATCCTTAGTGGAACGATACTCGTACTCACATACATTATACTATTACTTGACATCGTGAACTTGCGATTACTTTTGAGCATACAAAATCATATTTTTATTGAGGATTCTGTAGTGCAATTTTTGCTCGATCAAGTTTTTGGCGCCGTTGCCGGGGACTGTTAATCTACAATTTTATTTTTAGTCATTTTTTTTAGCGTTATTTTATTTTTCTTTAGCTAACACTCCATATTTTATTCCAGATATCTTGTCTAGTGCATGCCAAAGTCACTTGACGTGGAGCTTGAGTTTGATCCTGAAATCGAAAGAACTTTCCGCAGGAGAAGACAGCAGCAGAGACTAAAAGAACTGATGGAGAGGCAGTTGAATGATCAATAGGAAGAACGTCGTGAAGATAGACATGTGGAGATACCGCGCCACATACCAATGCTGGAGTATACCCAACCTTCTTTGGAGGGTGCACACCCTAGCATTGTGAGGCCTATCGTGCGGGCAAATTACTTTGAAATCAAGCCAGCCATAATACAGATGATTCAGAACACAGTCCAATTTGGAGGAACTGCAGTAGATGACCCAAACACGCACATCGCGGATTTTCTTGAAATTTGCTATACTTTTAGCGAGGCCGAATCGGTTATATCCCTACCGTATGAGGGTCATATCATGGTTGGAATTCTTTCCCATATCGGGTTGAATCCTCACAGTGTCAAAACATAAACCATGCCTAAAATTCGTAACCAGAAGGGGGTAGAAGGAGAAGTGTACTCGACTGAATCTTTTAAAAACCGAAAATACATGCACCGAAAATGCAACAATTTAAAACAAGCCCACTTACCTGAAATTCTTCGAGAAAAACGTGAAAGGCTAGGATTGGTTGCACATGAAATTTCGAATTTCCTTCTTCGGCGGCTGGACGGCAGCGCTTCGCTACTCGGCTGAGCAAATCTCGAAAATACCTAGGGGAACTAGGGAGAGAAAACTCAAAAATTTGGAGGAGAGAATGGTGTGATTTTCGAGATACTAGGCCCTCCTATTTACAGGGGTTGGCTGCTATCCGATCATGTTTTATCCGCGCGTTTAAACTTGAATCAAATCTTCATCTAGAATCGTGATCTATCCATGATCTTGGGTGATATCTAAATCTTTCATCCCTATCAAATTTCGAAATTATCCATTAAATACACCATTGAATTCGAATTCTAAGTGTTGTATTATCCTTGGCTTGATTTTTATTTCGGTATCTCAATATCATCTCGAAATCTTAGATCCTTATCTGCTCAAAGTTCGAAAATATACACGATATTATTTTAAATTCTTGAGTTCAAAATGTTGTACACGATAGAATAATTCAAATCTAAAATTACAAGTATTATCATGATAAAATCGAAATCTTGGATTTTACACAAAATTTTGAAAAAAAAAAAAGAAATGAAGAACATGGACAACATGAAAATGACACATTTGGGGAATATTTTGGTGATTTTGGAGGATCGAGATCTAATTTAGAAGATTATTGATCATCTACCTTGTTTGTCATTTTTATATTTTTATTTGCATTGTTATCTTTGTAATTTTCAATTATGTATTATCTTCGAATTTGTATTCCCATTATGTATTATCTTTGTATTTTGTATTTCAATTGGGTATTTTAATTTCAAAATTTTGCTGTTGATTTTTCTGATATTTTATCCATTATATATTTACGAGAGTTCAAATTGTCAAAAATAAAATAAAAAACTAGAAATATTTTTAAAAATTTTCTAATATAATTAGAATTAATTTTTTTTGTGTTTTAATTTTTATTATATTTTATATCAACACGATTTAATTTTACTCATCAATTATATAATAATATTATTAAAAATATTTAATACATATTTATATTAATTAAAAAAATTTAAAAAAATAAAAAGGCCCAAACTCAGCGCCATTTTGGCGCTGGGTTTCTCGGCGCAGAGGAGGGAGGCTGCGCTATTTTGGAGAAATGCCCAACCTCCATTGGAGTGGAAACCCTGCGCTGACATAGCGTTTCACGCTATGAGAGCGCAGGGTTGGAGATGACCTAAGGGGAGATTGATTTTTAATCATTCACTTATCATGTGTTTGGTATGCATGATTAAGATTGTGATAAGCTCGTTCAGCCCTCACTCGGCCCGCACTATATGCATTATTATCCTCTTGTTAGTGATTATATAATCTTTTGGAGGAGAAGAGATTATGTTTGATTAATTTAAATTTTTTTTAATATTCTAAATTTTAAAATAATGATAAATTCAAAAAATTTAATAATATTTAAATATAATTTTTAATTTGACTAATATTATAAATAATTTAATTATTATTGATCATATTTTTATTTTATATTATTTTTAAATGTAATATTATAATTGTTATTAACCATTATTTAATATTCAAATTTGTATTAATATTTTAATTATCACAATAAATACATATTTATGTTATTATCAAAATTTAATTATTTTTTATAATATTAATCGATTTTTTTAGATTTTTTCGGAAATTAGAATTAATGAAAATTTAATAATTAATATAATATTTTATTTTTATTTATAATTTTTTAAATCAATTAACTCTAGGAATTTTATTTATTTATTCAATCATTTTAAGAATATATTACTAACTAATATATGATGAGGCATTTTAGTAAATAATTAACAAAAATTATCAAACAAGGTAAACTCTTGTCAAACATCATATAATTTATCATAATGTGTTGTTTATCCTTACTTTTTATTTTATGATCACTCTTATTATATATAATAATTTACTTATCATATCACACGAACCAAACAGTGCCTTTGTCAACTAGGATTTGTAACTCTCGCAGTCTAACTAGAATTCTACTAAAAAAATTTAATGGAATTTTATTTTCCAAAATCATTAACCTCAAGTACTTATCATAATCATTTTTCAAACTCATTAACTTCAAGTCCATTATGAGGGTAACATAAATTTATTTTGTTTTATTTAACTAATAAAATAAATTTATAATGTGCATTTGGGATTTCCCAAGTTGTAAATTATCGATTAATAAATTTAATTATAATTGATCTTGGGAAAGTTTTATGTCCGGTTAAATAAGTTCGAGTTTGGATACAAAACTTAAAAAAGTATTTTATTAAATAGTTTATTCAATTATTTATCTAAAAGACAAAAAATAGCTTATTTTGATAATAATATCTTTTTCTTGTAATAAATAAGTCATTTTTGAAGTCTTAAAAATGGTATCTTTGGATTATAAAATTTTGATAAGCTAAACACTTCAATTATTAAGAAAAAAGTCAGAGAAAACCGATGATTTATAATTCATACAATATCAAAATCTATAATTTAGAACGAAGTATCGGATTCAAGACTTCATTATAATTAATCTTTTATTGACTAAAAAAAACTATTCAGGAAAAAAAAAAGAAAAAAACCCAACACATCACTTTTTAAAAATAAAAAATTACTTTTTTCCCTAGAGTTGAGTTGTGGGTCATTTTAAAGGTAATTTCATGCTCAAATTTTATGTTTTTAACAAAAATAATATTTTGTTTTACAAATTTAGTTATGTAGGCAATTGAATTATCTGTGGTAAGTTTGATGAAGTTGATTTTTTAAATAAATTTATTGTATTTTAATATGATAAAAATAAAATTACAAATACACAATATGTTCACTGAAAATTGTATAATTGTTTATTTTCCCGTAGAAAATAAAAAGAACCGATTACCGTACGATAAGCTCCGATTATTCTCCCGTCAATTGGTACTTTATATTCTCTCAAACTCTGCATTGCCTGTTTTGGTTTCATTCTGTTTTCAAAACTTGATGAATAATGCATCATCCCTTCTTTGCGTACTGTATCTTTTGATAATCTTTGGCCCTATACTTTTTTTAGCTGTGATTATAATTTGTTTGCGATGAAGAGTAGAATTGCCATTTTGGGCATACGATGATCTTTATGAAGGCTGCGTTGTAACTGTTTTAGTGTGTGTTCCACATGTTCGTACAATTTCCTCAACCAGTATAGTAATGTCAGTCGACGTTTGTTTATTTGGTGTTTCTTTTTCTTTTTATTTTTTTCTGGGTTCTATGATAAAAAGAAATATGTTCACGTAACACTGAAAAAAATTTATCTTCATTGTCCCTTGTTGGGGTGCCATTGCATTCTTCAACTATAGAGTATCTGTACAAAGTGAAACATGTAAACTAGGAAAAGATTCAAAATTTTCTACCATACATGAACAGTACAGAAGAAGAAGATGATGATGTAGAATAAGAGGAGAATGTGGGTGGAAAGTAATGGCATGTACATTTCATATTGTGCACTGCATTTGTAAGTTGGATGTCAAATTTGGTGCAAAATATGCAGTACCTTCCTCGTGATAAGTCATCTTCCTTGTTATCTTCATCGTCATCCGAAGTCTCATCTTCAGTGTCTGCTATCGCCTCAAATTTTCCATCATACCTTACATAACTGAATGCATAACTTGAAAATATAAGCCCTATAAATTGGTCCATGTGCTTGTTGCACTGATCCCTCCATTGTTTGCAGAACGCAAGAGGTGCAATGACTAATGCTGCCCCAAACCCATATCCCAAACCAGTGAGTATGAATTGCCAATCAAATTCTGTTATAATTGCACTACTTAATAGCTCCTCTGCTACCGGTGGGGAAACCTCACAGGCTGTGTTCAAAGGGAACCCACATAGGCCTGTGTTTCCTATGTAGCTTTCTTCAGTAAATGTTTGTAATTGAGGGCCCGAGGGGATTCTTCCAAATAGCTTATTGTAGGAGAAATTCAAGAACGAAAGGAATGTCAGACTTGCTAGCTCATCTGGTATCATTCCTGTCAGCTGGTTTCTTGAAAGGTCAAGTGATCCGAGCCCTGTTAAGTTTCCTATTGATTTTGGAATTGTTCCTGTGAGACTATTGTGTGATAAGTTGAGAACGTAAAGTGAATTGAGTTGTCCTACTGCTTCAGGAATCTCCCCTCGAAAATTATTGACCGAGAAATCAATCGATGTGAAGATAGTCAAAATCTTGACAAGCTCCAACTCCAGTCCTTTGATGGTTACTGTCACTGTGTCCTGGTAATATAAATTGGCCAGTTTCAGATAGTTAAAGCCTATGTGGCCTGACCCATCACTTTCCTGCATCATTCTTCTCCAACTTGAGAAGCAGGATGAATTCAGATACTCAACGAAGTTGTTAGAAGCTATATCGATGATTTGAAGATTTGGCCAGCTCTGGTTTACCTCAGGACATGTGATACCTCCATGAAACTTGTTGGACCGCAAGACAAGAACACGCAAGCTAGATGATGTTTGTAGCATGCATGGGAATGCATCATAAATATTGTTGTTTCCAACATTCATGACTTCTAAAGATGTGCATTTGGCCAAGGATACTGGAATTTTCCCTTCCAAATTGTTCCTGCTGAGGTCTAGAGTTTTTAGGCCACAACTGATAGAAAAACTATCAGGGATATCACCACTAATGTTGTTTCTACCAAGATTCAGTACTCCAAGACTCTTGTTATTTCTTAAGAGACAGGGTGGTATACTACCACTCAGTAAGTTGCCAGATAGGTCAAGAACTTGAAGGTTACTTGCACTACAAAGGGATGTAGGAACCAATCCAGTAATGCTATTATTTGCCAATGACAAAAAAGAAGCAAAGCGAGTGAAATTGCCAATATCATCTGGGATAGGTTGTCGAAAGCTATTACTCGAGTAATCTACATATATAACTGATTTTGGGGGAGTTGGAATCTCACCATGGAGTTGGTTTGAGTGCAAGTCTAGCATGTAAAGCGTACTCGGCATATTGTATGGCATTTGTAGACCAACCAGATTATTGTAAGAAAGATTCAAATGCATGAGTCGTCCATTTCCAATTTCCCAAATCCAATTAGGTATTTCTCCGCTAATAAGATTATTTGATAGGTCCAAAAAAGTCAATTTTGTTTGGTTCCTCAGATCAGGAAAGTTTTTCAGCTTACAGGAGGCCAAATTTAACCTGGATAGACTTGAATTTGTGGTTCTTACTTCAACTGTCAAGTTGTTGTAACCAAGCTCCAGCCTTGCAAGATTAGGAATCGTTCGAATCATTTCCAGCTGTATGGTGCCACTGAAGGAGTTGAAGGAAAGTGATAGGACATTAAGCATTTCAAGGTTAAAAAATGACATGGGAATGGGACCTTTCAACATGTTACTGCTCAAATCTAGTGTATCGAGGTTGGAGGACTTCGTGGTGGAAAATTCTTGGACTTGATCACTAAATTGGTTATTAGAGAGCTGAAGTTTCTGCAGTGAAGGGAGACTGAAAAGAGCCGAGGGAATGCTACCATTGAGTGAATTGAAACCCAAATTTATAAATGTCAGATTTGTGAGACCTTCAAAATGCCTGGAAGAAATCGATCCCATGAGTTTATTGTAACTGAGGTCTATGTATTCAAGTTTCTTGGACATTTGAAATGGCGGGATGGAACCGGTGAACGAGTTGAACGAGAAATCCACATTAACCAGTTCTGTTAAGTTTGTTATTGTGGATGGAATCGGTCCAATAAAATTGCAATTAGACAGGACTAGCATGGACAACATTCTAAGATTGCCTATGGAATCTGGTAATGTACCTGAGAAGTTAGTGTAGCTGAGAATTATAGTCCTAAAAGATCCAATCTGAGGAAACTGGGGTATGGTGCCCTCGAGTAACACATTGTTTGATAGATCAAGATTCTGTAGAGTGGATAGCCGGAAGGTCATCTCGGGAAAGGAACCACGCAAAGAGCAAGAGCTGAGACTCAAGGTGGACAAATTTGAGAACTTTGTGAGAGTATCTGGAACTGTTGATGACAAATTGTTCCTGTCAAGACGTAGAACTGAAAGAAAACGAAGCTGTGAAAGAGAATCCAAGGGACCTGAGAGACCACAGTTCCGCAAGCTTAAATTTCTTAAATCGGGTAAAGATGAAGATAAAGCTTGAAACCAATCGCTTGCTGAAGCTGAAATCATGACACCGTCAAGATTGAGTTCTATAAGGGAAGTGAGATTTTGAACAAGCACCGTCAAATTTGGATTCTTGAGTGTTAAGGGATGAAGAAAGTCTGGAAAGACGTTGGAGAGATCGAGACTGACCAAGCTCTTTAATGTGGATAATTCAATGGGAATCTGTCCGCCAAAACCAGCATTTGAAAGATTCAAGAATACCAAGTTAGTGAGATTCTGAATCCCTTTTGGAATCTGACTATTGTTGAACCTGTTGCGTGCCAAATTTAGCTTCTCTAGATTTTTAAGACTGAAAAGACTCGAGTTCTCGATACCACCTGAAATTGACTCCCCATCGAGCTCTAAACTTATCACATGTCCTGTGCTATCACAATCTACCCCATCCCATTTGCAGCAGTCTACATTCTGGTTCCAATTCACCAGCCTTCTTGAAATTTCCGACTTGTAAACAAGGCTGCTGTTCAAATGCAACAGCAATGCTTTTTGATAACTCAAACACTGACCAGAAACCCAAGAAACCGACAGAATTCGGAACAAGAACAACAACAGAACCCATGGAAGGAGTAGAATTCTCATTAGACCGAGTACTCCGACACACCCTTGAGCCTATCAAGTAAACAATATGTAAAATTACTGCCCATCAACTTCAACTCTCTAACCTTGCAGGATTCAAGCCAAAAAAACAATTCATTCACGGATACGAAATAGAGGAGACTCGGGATGAAGGGATGCAGGAAACTAAGAAGGAAATAAAGGAGAGTGGTCAACGAAGAGCTGTTTTATTTTCTTATAATATATGAGTTTCGACAGATACATTTCCACGCGTTTTTGGTCTCCCACTCTGTATTTTGTGGGCTGGATTGACTTTGGTGGCACATTTGTACGTGACAGAGAATAAAATATGGGTAATTTGTAGAAAAATACATCTGTGCAAGATTAATTTAAAATTCAGTACCCAACAGTTTTTTTTTTTAAATTTAGTACCTGACAAAACACCAACTTAGCTTTTACTACATATTTCATGCATTTTTACATTTTTACCCTTTCAATTAATAAAAAAAGTATATAAATACTTATTTTGGTTGCACATCTTCTCTTTCCACTCATCAATCCCGATTCATTTGGATGACTTGTATATTTAATTTAAATATTTTTTATTAAAAAAAAAACAAATTCACAACTAATTGAATTTTTTGAAATACTTAGTTTTACTTATAAAATACTTAATTTCAATTTTAAAATACTTGATTTAGTAAATGAAATACTCAGAATGTTTATTAAAAACTGGATATTCGAATATGCATTTAAATAAAAACCGCAACTAATTGAATTTTTTGAAATACTTAGTTTTACTTGTAAAATACTTAATTTCAATTTTAAAATACTTGATTTAGTAAATGAAATACTCAGAATGTGTATTAAAAACCTGGATATTCGAGTATGCATTTTAAAAAAAAAACTTTACGCAACTAATTGAATTTTTTGAAATACTTAGTTTTACTTATGAAATACTTAATTTAAATTTTAAAATACTTGATTTAATAAATGAAATACTCAGAATGTGTAGTGACCCGTTCCAGAATCACCTACTAATCAAAAACTAAGCATGCAATTAACCTAATTAACAATAATCAGAGATAACAGCGGAAATAGTCAACAACAATAATGGTTATACAACCCAATCGAAGTCTAGAATAACTCAAAATAAAATATCCAATACAACCATATCGAATCAAAACAGTACCGATAAACTAAACCAACCAGCTACTCAACGTCCTCCTCCTGCTCCTCCTGAGCTGTCCAACCTGAGGCCTGCCCCGTGGGAATGGGGTGTCCAAGAATAAACAAAACCGAGGACGTGAGCGATAAGAACGCCCAGTACAAAAGTATGAGTATACAGACCTATATGAAATGCACATGCTATGATCATGATACCGGGGTAGTCAAGAAACAGGAGTCACAAAAGGATCTCAACAATGCTCAGTCTAGAGGCGCCAAGTGGATAGTGCCGCGCGGTCCAACCTCTGGGTCACTGCATCCACTACAAGACAGACGTGGACCTAAAATGTCCCGGACCACCGAAGCCCTCCCGACCCGTCGGCCACTGTGTACTCTCGGTGTCCATGCGTCCACAAGACAGGGCTGAGCGGCCCCAAGATATAGCTTATCTCGAAAGAGATACAGCTCAACAGTAAAGGCTATCTCGAAGAAGATACGGCTCAACATGAAATGCAACGTGCAGTAATAAACGTGACATAATAGCATGCATCATATGACATATATCAATGCACCACATAATCATGCAACACATATAAGAATGTATACTCAACCAGGATATCTCGGATAGTACTTTCGTACCTCTATCACAGCAAGCCTAGCCTTACGCAACACCGCTAATCAGGTCTAGCACAAGCCTACGCATCAAAAGCATACTCAATCAATACTACCAAGCTCGACTAGCAAAACCAGTACTCCCTAGTACTACCAAAGGTTTAGGGTTTACCTTCGTCCGTCGACAGCCCTTTGATGTCGATTGCCTCGTAACTCAGGCGCCGCTACGCTACTACTCCTGGCAGCTCTTGGCTATCGCTCGACCAACAACTTAACCCTAGAACCTTCCAAATCTCTCACTAAAGACTCAATCTCAAGAAATGGCAATACCAAAATGAGGAATTCGAGCACTATTTATAGGCCATGTTCGGATCCTCCGAACAACACTTCGGAACGTCCGAACGCTACGTGTCCATTGGCTCTTGACAGCTCATGATCGGATCCTCCGATCATACACTTCGGACCGTCCGAACATGCACGTGTCCAGCTGCTCTTGACACCTCATGATCGGATCCACCGAACCTACACTTCGGAACGTCCGAACTCCCACGTGTCGATCAGCTCTTGACACCTAATGATCGGATCCACCGAACTCACTTCGGACCTTCCGAACTCTTCGGTGCTTCCGAACCATCTTCGGTCCGTCCGATCATGACTCGGTCAAAATTACACATTAAACCTTCTTAATCACCATTAATCCGTTAATTACCCAATTTGGAATTCGGGCTACTACATTCTCCCCCCCTTAAAAAGATTTCGTCCTCGAAATCTAGGCAAGAGAATAAAACACCATTGTAATACACTGCAATTATTCTTCATTACAACTGTATAACAATTACATCCCAGGCTGATCCTGGTTCAGCGCAAAAACCTGACCTTGGGCACGAGGTCGAAGATTCGAACTACCCACTGCCTGACCCTGTCTCCTCTGCTGAACAGTCGTCTGGGATCCAGAACCAGATCCTGTTCCACCTCGCAGCTGAGGACAATTCTTCTTGAGATGACCCATCTCTCCGCACTGAAAACAAGCTCCTGCTGCTAATCGGCATTGCTCCGATGGATGGTTCTTCCCACAATGCGCACAAGAATCCTTCTTCTCACCAAAGCGAACAACACCGCTAGACCTTGATCCAGATCCAGAAGAAGAAGAACCAGATTTCTTGAAAGACTGAGGTCGAGGGCTCAAAACACTCGGAGGTCTAGAAGAAAGAATAGCCCTACCACGCTGGAGACTGATCTCTGCTTGACGACACCGGTTCACCAACCCATCGTACGAAGTAGGATTATCACAGACAGTGACTCGATCAAAGATCTCCTGGTTAAGGCCCTGAAGGAAATGATCGTACTTGGCTTCAGAACTGCCACTGATATGAGGCGCAAAGGGTAACAACTCGAAGAATTTCTGCTGATACTCATCAACAGACATACTCCCCTGCTTAAGATTCAGGAGCTCAATCGTCTTGGCCTGGCGAAGGGCTGGAGGAAAATACAGCTGCATGAACGCTGCACGGAAATCGACCCAAGTCGCTCTACCCTGCGACTGAACTATCGGCGCAGAAGTTGATCGCCACCACCTGCGAGCACGGCCCTCGAGAAGAAAACTAAGGTTCTCCATCTTCTGCTCATCGGTGCACTGGAATGCACGGAAACAACTCTCCATGCGCTCTATCCAATCTTCAGCATCATCAGGAGTCTCTCCACCAACTAGAGGCTTAGGCCCCATCTGAATGAAACGATGCATATCGAAACGCCTAGGACCATCCCGACGATGACGATGTTCACGGTGACGTCTACGATCGTCCTGATCACCCCAACGACCTACACTCCCCTGACTACTCTCGTCACCAAAGTGGTCAGCCATCGCTACAACATAGAATGGGGAACTAGTAAATTGGTCAACGGAAATCCCAAAACAGAAATCTATATCCCAAAATCGTACGCATGCTCTGATACCATAAATGTAGTGACCCGTTCCAGAATCACCTACTAATCAAAAACTAAGCATGCAATTAACCTAATTAACAATAATCAGAGATAACAGCGGAAATAGTCAACAACAATAATGGTTATACAACCCAATCGAAGTCTAGAATAACTCAAAATAAAATATCCAATACAACCATATCGAATCAAAACAGTACCGATAAACTAAACCAACCAGCTACTCAACGTCCTCCTCCTGCTCCTCCTGAGCTGTCCAACCTGAGGCCTGCCCCGTGGGAATGGGGTGTCCAAGAATAAACAAAACCGAGGACGTGAGCGATAAGAACGCCCAGTACAAAAGTATGAGTATACAGACCTATATGAAATGCACATGCTATGATCATGATACCGGGGTAGTCAAGAAACAGGAGTCACAAAAGGATCTCAACAATGCTCAGTCTAGAGGCGCCAAGTGGATAGTGCCGCGCGGTCCAACCTCTGGGTCACTGCATCCACTACAAGACAGACGTGGACCTAAAATGTCCCGGACCACCGAAGCCCTCCCGACCCGTCGGCCACTGTGTACTCTCGGTGTCCATGCGTCCACAAGACAGGGCTGAGCGGCCCCAAGATATAGCTTATCTCGAAAGAGATACAGCTCAACAGTAAAGGCTATCTCGAAGAAGATACGGCTCAACATGAAATGCAACGTGCAGTAATAAACGTGACATAATAGCATGCATCATATGACATATATCAATGCACCACATAATCATGCAACACATATAAGAATGTATACTCAACCAGGATATCTCGGATAGTACTTTCGTACCTCTATCACAGCAAGCCTAGCCTTACGCAACACCGCTAATCAGGTCTAGCACAAGCCTACGCATCAAAAGCATACTCAATCAATACTACCAAGCTCGACTAGCAAAACCAGTACTCCCTAGTACTACCAAAGGTTTAGGGTTTACCTTCGTCCGTCGACAGCCCTTTGATGTCGATTGCCTCGTAACTCAGGCGCCGCTACGCTACTACTCCTGGCAGCTCTTGGCTATCGCTCGACCAACAACTTAACCCTAGAACCTTCCAAATCTCTCACTAAAGACTCAATCTCAAGAAATGGCAATACCAAAATGAGGAATTCGAGCACTATTTATAGGCCATGTTCGGATCCTCCGAACAACACTTCGGAACGTCCGAACGCTACGTGTCCATTGGCTCTTGACAGCTCATGATCGGATCCTCCGATCATACACTTCGGACCGTCCGAACATGCACGTGTCCAGCTGCTCTTGACACCTCATGATCGGATCCACCGAACCTACACTTCGGAACGTCCGAACTCCCACGTGTCGATCAGCTCTTGACACCTAATGATCGGATCCACCGAACTCACTTCGGACCTTCCGAACTCTTCGGTGCTTCCGAACCATCTTCGGTCCGTCCGATCATGACTCGGTCAAAATTACACATTAAACCTTCTTAATCACCATTAATCCGTTAATTACCCAATTTGGAATTCGGGCTACTACATTCTCCCCCCCTTAAAAAGATTTCGTCCTCGAAATCTAGGCAAGAGAATAAAACACCATTGTAATACACTGCAATTATTCTTCATTACAACTGTATAACAATTACATCCCAGGCTGATCCTGGTTCAGCGCAAAAACCTGACCTTGGGCACGAGGTCGAAGATTCGAACTACCCACTGCCTGACCCTGTCTCCTCTGCTGAACAGTCGTCTGGGATCCAGAACCAGATCCTGTTCCACCTCGCAGCTGAGGACAATTCTTCTTGAGATGACCCATCTCTCCGCACTGAAAACAAGCTCCTGCTGCTAATCGGCATTGCTCCGATGGATGGTTCTTCCCACAATGCGCACAAGAATCCTTCTTCTCACCAAAGCGAACAACACCGCTAGACCTTGATCCAGATCCAGAAGAAGAAGAACCAGATTTCTTGAAAGACTGAGGTCGAGGGCTCAAAACACTCGGAGGTCTAGAAGAAAGAATAGCCCTACCACGCTGGAGAGTGATCTCTGCTTGACGACACCGGTTCACCAACCCATCGTACGAAGTAGGATTATCACAGACAGTGACTCGATCAAAGATCTCCTGGTTAAGGCCCTGAAGGAAATGATCGTACTTGGCTTCAGAACTGCCACTGATATGAGGCGCAAAGGGTAACAACTCGAAGAATTTCTGCTGATACTCATCAACAGACATACTCCCCTGCTTAAGATTCAGGAGCTCAATCGTCTTGGCCTGGCGAAGGGCTGGAGGAAAATACAGCTGCATGAACGCTGCACGAAAATCGACCCAAGTCGCTCTACCCTGCGACTGAACTATCGGCGCAGAAGTTGATCGCCACCACCTGCGAGCACGGCCCTCGAGAAGAAAACTAAGGTTCTCCATCTTCTGCTCATCGGTGCACTGGAATGCACGGAAACAACTCTCCATGCGCTCTATCCAATCTTCAGCATCATCAGGAGTCTCTCCACCAACTAGAGGCTTAGGCCCCATCTGAATGAAACGATGCATATCGAAACGCCTAGGACCATCCCGACGATGACGATGTTCACGGTGACGTCTACGATCGTCCTGATCACCCCAACGACCTACACTCCCCTGACTACTCTCGTCACCAAAGTGGTCAGCCATCGCTACAACATAGAATGGGGAACTAGTAAATTGGTCAACGGAAATCCCAAAACAGAAATCTATATCCCAAAATCGTACGCATGCTCTGATACCATAAATGTAGTGACCCGTTCCAGAATCACCTACTAATCAAAAACTAAGCATGCAATTAACCTAATTAACAATAATCAGAGATAACAGCGGAAATAGTCAACAACAATAATGGTTATACAACCCAATCGAAGTCTAGAATAACTCAAAATAAAATATCCAATACAACCATATCGAATCAAAACAGTACCGATAAACTAAACCAACCAGCTACTCAACGTCCTCCTCCTGCTCCTCCTGAGCTGTCCAACCTGAGGCCTGCCCCGTGGGAATGGGGTGTCCAAGAATAAACAAAACCGAGGACGTGAGCGATAAGAACGCCCAGTACAAAAGTATGAGTATACAGACCTATATGAAATGCACATGCTATGATCATGATACCGGGGTAGTCAAGAAACAGGAGTCACAAAAGGATCTCAACAATGCTCAGTCTAGAGGCGCCAAGTGGATAGTGCCGCGCGGTCCAACCTCTGGGTCACTGCATCCACTACAAGACAGACGTGGACCTAAAATGTCCCGGACCACCGAAGCCCTCCCGACCCGTCGGCCACTGTGTACTCTCGGTGTCCATGCGTCCACAAGACAGGGCTGAGCGGCCCCAAGATATAGCTTATCTCGAAAGAGATACAGCTCAACAGTAAAGGCTATCTCGAAGAAGATACGGCTCAACATGAAATGCAACGTGCAGTAATAAACGTGACATAATAGCATGCATCATATGACATATATCAATGCACCACATAATCATGCAACACATATAAGAATGTATACTCAACCAGGATATCTTGGATAGTACTTTCGTACCTCTATCACAGGAAGCCTAGCCTTACGCAACACCGCTAATCAGGTCTAGCACAAGCCTACGCATCAAAAGCATACTCAATCAATACTACCAAGCTCGACTAGCAAAACCAGTACTCCCTAGTACTACCAAAGGTTTAGGGTTTACCTTCGTCCGTCGACAGCCCTTTGATGTCGATTGCCTCGTAACTCAGGCGCCGCTACGCTACTACTCCTGGCAGCTCTTGGCTATCGCTCGACCAACAACTTAACCCTAGAACCTTCCAAATCTCTCACTAAAGACTCAATCTCAAGAAATGGCAATACCAAAATGAGGAATTCGAGCACTATTTATAGGCCATGTTCGGATCCTCCGAACAACACTTCGGAACGTCCGAACGCTACGTGTCCATTGGCTCTTGACAGCTCATGATCGGATCCTCCGATCATACACTTCGGACCGTCCGAACATGCACGTGTCCAGCTGCTCTTGACACCTCATGATCGGATCCACCGAACCTACACTTCGGAACGTCCGAACTCCCACGTGTCGATCAGCTCTTGACACCTAATGATCGGATCCACCGAACTCACTTCGGACCTTCCGAACTCTTCGGTGCTTCCGAACCATCTTCGGTCCGTCCGATCATGACTCGGTCAAAATTACACATTAAACCTTCTTAATCACCATTAATCCGTTAATTACCCAATTTGGAATTCGGGCTACTACATTCTCCCCCCCTTAAAAAGATTTCGTCCTCGAAATCTAGGCAAGAGAATAAAACACCATTGTAATACACTGCAATTATTCTTCATTACAACTGTATAACAATTACATCCCAGGCTGATCCTGGTTCAGCGCAAAAACCTGACCTTGGGCACGAGGTCGAAGATTCGAACTACCCACTGCCTGACCCTGTCTCCTCTGCTGAACAGTCGTCTGGGATCCAGAACCAGATCCTGTTCCACCTCGCAGCTGAGGACAATTCTTCTTGAGATGACCCATCTCTCCGCACTGAAAACAAGCTCCTGCTGCTAATCGGCATTGCTCCGATGGATGGTTCTTCCCACAATGCGCACAAGAATCCTTCTTCTCACCAAAGCGAACAACACCGCTAGACCTTGATCCAGATCCAGAAGAAGAAGAACCAGATTTCTTGAAAGACTGAGGTCGAGGGCTCAAAACACTCGGAGGTCTAGAAGAAAGAATAGCCCTACCACGCTGGAGACTGATCTCTGCTTGACGACACCGGTTCACCAACCCATCGTACGAAGTAGGATTATCACAGACAGTGACTCGATCAAAGATCTCCTGGTTAAGGCCCTGAAGGAAATGATCGTACTTGGCTTCAGAACTGCCACTGATATGAGGCGCAAAGGGTAACAACTCGAAGAATTTCTGCTGATACTCATCAACAGACATACTCCCCTGCTTAAGATTCAGGAGCTCAATCGTCTTGGCCTGGCGAAGGGCTGGAGGAAAATACAGCTGCATGAACGCTGCACGGAAATCGACCCAAGTCGCTCTACCCTGCGACTGAACTATCGGCGCAGAAGTTGATCGCCACCACCTGCGAGCACGGCCCTCGAGAAGAAAACTAAGGTTCTCCATCTTCTGCTCATCGGTGCACTGGAATGCACGGAAACAACTCTCCATGCGCTCTATCCAATCTTCAGCATCATCAGGAGTCTCTCCACCAACTAGAGGCTTAGGCCCCATCTGAATGAAACGATGCATATCGAAACGCCTAGGACCATCCCGACGATGACGATGTTCACGGTGACGTCTACGATCGTCCTGATCACCCCAACGACCTACACTCCCCTGACTACTCTCGTCACCAAAGTGGTCAGCCATCGCTACAACATAGAATGGGGAACTAGTAAATTGGTCAACGGAAATCCCAAAACAGAAATCTATATCCCAAAATCGTACGCATGCTCTGATACCATAAATGTAGTGACCCGTTCCAGAATCACCTACTAATCAAAAACTAAGCATGCAATTAACCTAATTAACAATAATCAGAGATAACAGCGGAAATAGTCAACAACAATAATGGTTATACAACCCAATCGAAGTCTAGAATAACTCAAAATAAAATATCCAATACAACCATATCGAATCAAAACAGTACCGATAAACTAAACCAACCAGCTACTCAACGTCCTCCTCCTGCTCCTCCTGAGCTGTCCAACCTGAGGCCTGCCCCGTGGGAATGGGGTGTCCAAGAATAAACAAAACCGAGGACGTGAGCGATAAGAACGCCCAGTACAAAAGTATGAGTATACAGACCTATATGAAATGCACATGCTATGATCATGATACCGGGGTAGTCAAGAAACAGGAGTCACAAAAGGATCTCAACAATGCTCAGTCTAGAGGCGCCAAGTGGATAGTGCCGCGCGGTCCAACCTCTGGGTCACTGCATCCACTACAAGACAGACGTGGACCTAAAATGTCCCGGACCACCGAAGCCCTCCCGACCCGTCGGCCACTGTGTACTCTCGGTGTCCATGCGTCCACAAGACAGGGCTGAGCGGCCCCAAGATATAGCTTATCTCGAAAGAGATACAGCTCAACAGTAAAGGCTATCTCGAAGAAGATACGGCTCAACATGAAATGCAACGTGCAGTAATAAACGTGACATAATAGCATGCATCATATGACATATATCAATGCACCACATAATCATGCAACACATATAAGAATGTATACTCAACCAGGATATCTCGGATAGTACTTTCGTACCTCTATCACAGCAAGCCTAGCCTTACGCAACACCGCTAATCAGGTCTAGCACAAGCCTACGCATCAAAAGCATACTCAATCAATACTACCAAGCTCGACTAGCAAAACCAGTACTCCCTAGTACTACCAAAGGTTTAGGGTTTACCTTCGTCCGTCGACAGCCCTTTGATGTCGATTGCCTCGTAACTCAGGCGCCGCTACGCTACTACTCCTGGCAGCTCTTGGCTATCGCTCGACCAACAACTTAACCCTAGAACCTTCCAAATCTCTCACTAAAGACTCAATCTCAAGAAATGGCAATACCAAAATGAGGAATTCGAGCACTATTTATAGGCTATGTTCGGATCCTCCGAACAACACTTCGGAACGTCCGAACGCTACGTGTCCATTGGCTCTTGACAGCTCATGATCGGATCCTCCGATCATACACTTCGGACCGTCCGAACATGCACGTGTCCAGCTGCTCTTGACACCTCATGATCGGATCCACCGAACCTACACTTCGGAACGTCCGAACTCCCACGTGTCGATCAGCTCTTGACACCTAATGATCGGATCCACCGAACTCACTTCGGACCTTCCGAACTCTTCGGTGCTTCCGAACCATCTTCGGTCCGTCCGATCATGACTCGGTCAAAATTACACATTAAACCTTCTTAATCACCATTAATCCGTTAATTACCCAATTTGGAATTCGGGCTACTACAGAATGTGTATTAAAAAGCTGGATATTCGAATATGCATTTAAAAAAAAAAATCGTAACAAACTGAATTTTTTGAAATACTTAGTTTTACTTGGGAAATACTTACTTTTAATTTTAAAACTACTTGATTTAGAAAATGAAATACTCAGAATGTGTATTAAAAACTGGATATTCGAATATGCATTTAAAAAAAAAAACAAATTTGCAACTAATTGAATTTTTGAAATACTTAGTTTTACTTATGAAATACTTAATTTTAATTTTAAAATACTTGATTTATTAAATGAAATACTCAGAATGTGTATTAAAAAGCTGGATATTCGAATATGCATTTAAAAAACAAAAACAAATTCGCAACTAATTGAATTTTTTGAAATACTTAGTTTTATTTGTGAAATACTTAATTTAAATTTTAAAATACTTGATTTAGTAAATGAAATACTCAGAATGTGTATTAAAAAGCTGGATATTCGAATATGCATTTTAAAAAAAATCGTAACTAACTGAATTTTTTGAAATACTTAGTTTTACTTGTGAAATACTTACTTTTAATTTTAAAACTACTTGATTTAGAAAATGAAATACTCAGAATGTGTATTAAAAACTGGATATTCAAATATGCATTTAAAAAAAAAACAAATTCGCAAATAATTGAATTTTTGAAATACTTAGTTTTACTTATGAAATACTTAATTTTAATTTTAAAATATTTGATTTATTAAATGAAATACTCAGAATGTGTATTAAAAAGCTGGATATTCGAATATGCATTTAAAAAACAAAAATAAATTCGTAACTAATTGAATTTTTTGAAATACTTAGTTTTATTTGTGAAATACTTAATTGTAATTTTAAAATACTTGATTTAGTAAATGAAATACTCAGAATGTGTATTAAAAAACTGGATATTCGAATAAACATTTAAAAAAAAATCGCAACTAATTGAATTTTTTGAAATACTTAGTTTTACTTGTGAAATACTTACTTTTAATTTTAAAATACTTGATTTAGTAAATGAAATACTCAGAATGTGTATTAAAAAGCTAGATATTCGAATATGCATTTAAAAAAAAAAAACAAATTCGCAACTAATTGAATTTTTTGAAATACTTAGTTTTACTTGTGAAATAATTAATTTCAATTTTAAAATACTTGATTTTGTAAATGAAATACTCAGAATGTGTATTAAAAAACTGGATATTCGAATATACAACGCAAGTTCACCAAATGCTCGCATTTCCATCCAAGATTCATTTGGATGAAATGTTTATTTCATTTAATTATTTTTTTTTTGTTAAAAATCAAATTCGCAACTAAGCATTGAACTTTTTCAAGTACCTAGTTTTACTTGCGAATACCTAATTTCAATTTTAAAATACTTGATTTGGTAAATGAGATACTCAGAATGAGTATTAAAATACTGGAAATTCGAATATGCAACGTAAGTTCACCAAATGCTCGCATTCTATCCAATATGCATTTGGATGACATGTTCATTTTATTTATATATTTTCTTTATTTTTTTAAAAAAAAATTCGCAACTAAGTATTGAACTTTTTCAAGTACTTAGTTTTATCTGCGAAATAATTAATTTCAGTTTTAAAATACTTGATTTGGTAGATGAGATACTCATAATGAGTATTAAAATACTGGATATTCGAATATGTAGCGTAAATTCACCAAGTGCTCACGTTTCCATCCAAGATGCATTTGGATGACATGTTCAAAGACTTTTCAGCAGCCACAAAGCTTTGAAAAAGAAAAAAGGCTTAGAGCGAAGATTTGAAGATTTCCGGACAATGTTCTTTAAGAGAATATCCCGTGATAGGAACAAGTAACTTAATCCGTGTATTTAAAATTTACAGATAAATATGAAGTCGGATATACGTCGATAGTCATAGTTCAGTAGGTCGAAAGCTAGTGGATTTAATAAAACGACATGCAATTCACCCTTGATAAATAATTAAAGAGATTTAATTACTTCACTGAGTTGAATTAGTTTGGCATAGCTTGAGAGGGCGTGTTCAATTGGATATGAAATCTCGTCGAAAGCATAGATCATTGTCGAACCAATTAAGTAGTTTAGCGAGGGGTAAATGAAATACTTAGAATGTTGTATTAAAATACTGGATATTCGAATATGTAACGTAAGTTCACCAAATGCTCGCATTTCCTTTCAAGATACATTTGGATGACATGTTCATTTCATTTTAAAATACTTGATTTAGTAAATGAAATACTCAGAATGTGTATTAAAAAATTGGATATTCGAATATGCATTTTAAAAAAAAAATTCGCAACTAATTGAATTTTTTAAATACTTAGTTTTACTTGTGAAATACTTAATTTTAATTTTAAAATACTTGATTTAGTAGATGAAATACTCATAATGTGTATTAAAAACTGGATATTCAAATATGCATTTAAAAGAAACAAATTCGCAACTAATTGAATTTTTTGAAATACTTAGTTTCACAAATAAAACTAAGTATTTCAAAAAATTCAATTAGTTGCGAATTTGTTTTTGTTTTTTAAATGCATATTCGAATATCCAGCTTTTTAATACACATTCTGAGTATTTCATTTAATAAATCAAGTATTTTAAAATTAAAATTAAGTATTTCATAAGTAAAACTAAGTATTTCAAAAATTCAATTAGTTGCGAATTTGTTTTTTTTTTTAAATGCATATTCGAATATCCAGTTTTTAATACACATTCTGAGTATTTCATTTTCTAAATCAAGTAGTTTTAAAATTAAAAGTAAGTATTTCACAAGTAAAACTAAGTATTTCAAAAAATTCAGTTAGTTACGATTTTTTTTTAAATGCATATTCAAATATCCAGCTTTTTAATACACATTCTGAGTATTTCATTTACTAAATCAAGTATTTTAAAATTTAAATTAAGTATTTCATAAGTAAAACTAAGTATTTCAAAAAATTCAATTAGTTGCGTAAAGTTTTTTTTTAAAATGCATACTCGAATATCCAGGTTTTTAATACACATTCTGAGTATTTCATTTACTAAATCAAGTATTTTAAAATTGAAATTAAGTATTTGACAAGTAAAACTAAGTATTTCAAAAAATTCAATTAGTTGCGGTTTTTTTTTAAATGCATATTCGAATATCCAGTTTTTAATAAACATTCTGAGTATTTCATTTACTAAATCAAGTATTTTAAAATTGAAATTAAGTATTTCATAAGTAAAACTAAGTATTTCAAAAAATTCAATTAGTTGTGAATTTGTTTTTTTTTAATAAAAAATATTTAAATTAAATATACAAGTCATCCAAATGAATCGGGATTGATGAGTGGAAAGAGAAGATGTGCAACCAAAATAAGTATTTATATACTTTTTTTATTAATTGAAAGGGTAAAAATGTAAAAATGCATGAAATATGTAGTAAAAGCTAAGTTGGTGTTTTGTCAGGTACTAAATTTCAAAAAAAAACTGTTGGGTACTGAATGTTAAATTAATCTTGAACAGATGTATTTTCTACAAATTACCCATAAAATAGAAGGCTTTTCAATTTTATATTTGATTACATGTTGGTTGGGTTTGGATTTATAGAACCTTAGTTATCTCCCTTGTAATTACGCAATTTCTTGTTCTTATTGAACACAGACAAAATACGCAATATGTATATCACAAAAACTCTAGATGACAATGAAGTCTAGGAAGCAAATACGAGTATATTTATGTTCTTCCAAATTTATCATTATATATAATATACTGAGACTAGTAATTTTGTTTTTATTTATTTTTTAAATTTCACACCTTTTATTCGGTATATTTTTATTTTTCAAAAAATTCATAATCAATTAATCCTCTATAATTATAAAATTTACTTAGTCCATCGATATAATAAAAAGATTGTACATACACGCGATTGTTTGCAGAATACACTTATCAATCAATTATTATTTCCATTTTTTCCCATATTATGAAAATATCATAGAATAGTGATTCCATATCTTTATACACGAAAATAAATTTTTTTTTTTAGGGGAAAAAAACAAACAAAACAAAGATGAGTTATCCTGAATTAAAAGCGTGATTACCGTGTTTGGTCTACTACCACAGACAAAGGTAGCCCACAATCCAAGTTGCATTTGAAATCACAAGTATGAATGCACATATCCTTTGTATTAAAATCAACAACATATATTGGCTATTTTTAACTAGAGCCGTAAGCAAAAAAATTGCATTAAAAAAAACTTGTTTATTCCAAAAAAGAAAAATCAATAACATTTGACCATTTTGAAGTTTAAATCACAGTGAAGGATATAAAATGAATAAGAGTTAGATCCAAGTGTGTGTACACTATTGATTTACCGGAAGACCGTCACGACGTCGTCCTCCAGGATTAGTTGAGTTACAAAAATATAATAATAATTTTTTTTTTACTATGCAAAACTTTTATTTAAGATGGTAATATGATTATATGAAAAGAGAAAGTTCATAAAATATAATGATAAATGTGTAATAATCCAGTCAAATGTTCAATTACAATTTTGTGTGATGATTATTTGTGGGGACCCGGACGCAAATCAAGTTCTTCATCATCTTTGAGACTAATTAATCAATTATAAAACAGGGTCTAAAAAAATTTTTCTTTCAAAATGCAAGGCGGAAACGTAATGTAATTAAATTCAAATTACATATTAAACATACATATAATTATTGTATGATCTACAATAATCCAACTAGGTTCAATTACATATCAGTACTGAATCCTAAGTTGCTTCTGAAGCCCGGATCTCCACGCTATCTAGTCCAGCCTCGTTCTCTTCCTGACCCTTATCCTGTCCCACCTGTTGTCAAGTACACATACAGACAAGACAACAGCCGGATAAACCGGTGAGAATAACTCCCAGTATAAATCAATGAAACATGCAATCATATAAACAATTATAAAACATGTAATCAGGTATCAACCATATGTAACGAATCTGAAACATAATCAATAGCACGCTGTCAACAATACTCGTAGCTACATAATTCAGACTAGACTCAATCCTAGTCTAGGGATCCCGATTCCAGAAGTTGGTATGCATATATCGACTAACAGTAATAGAAAAGACTCCAGTTCTATCCACGCCGATATAGTATCGATTAACAGCAATAGAAAAGACTCCAGTTCTATCCACACCGATACAGTATCGATTAACAGTAATAGACGAAGCCCTGATTCTATCCACATTGATATATTATCGATTAACAGTAATAGAGCAAGCCTTGATTCTATCCACATTGATAGGATATCGATTACCAGTAATAGAACAAAGTCCGATTCTATTCACATCGATATAACATCGATTAACAGTAATAGAAGGAACGATGAATCTATCCACATCGATATAATATCAATCAACAGTAATAGAATAAACAATACATCTATCCACATCGATATAATATCAACTAACAGTAATAGAAGAAGCTATCAATCTATCCACATCGATAACCAACATCCAGTGACCGTCTTTGGCACATCCGCCAATACACCATCTTATGACATCGTGCAATGTGCCCGTGGTGATCCCACCACTAACGGCACTTCTGTCATAAGATTACTCTTCTAATACCTGTAATCTATAACTCAAGAAAACAAGTATATCAATCAATCAATGCAAATATCAATGCAATAAAGTAAAGTATGTGATTTAGGGAAACCCAAGTCTAAACCGACTCAAGTCCATTTCCCAATACCACATTGACTTATACCTTTGTCTTCATAATCTGACGAAGAAGAAGACTCCATTTCATGTCTGTCCATGTCAATCTGAATTCACAATATCGAATAGACTGCGTTAATATACAGCTCAGTTCAAAGCATGTTCTGATTAATATCGAATCAAGACACAATCCAATTCATATCGACAATATCACGATATAATCACAATCAATACTGAGTCTGCTCAATATCAATTCACTGATGTTTCGACGGTATAACAATACAGTCTCGATAATCCCCGTCAGTCCGAACATCACAGATATAATATCAGAACTCATAATCAATATCGACATCAGTCATAATCTCAATAACAATACATATCTGATATGAATTTTCAGTCAAATCCCTTCCAAAAATCATAACAATTACATAAACAGTCCGTTCTTTAATCTGACTTCGATTCTATGATGTCTAACATGACAAGAACATCATATATGAATTCTATTCAATTTTGACAACATCATAATTTCAAAGCATATCAAAACGTAGCAAAACTTACGTCCAGTTGTAGCCTACGTTGATAGGAAATCAATACCGAAGTCGGATTCAAAATCGGACGGACGGATTTCTCGCAAAAGGCGTAAGGATTTTCAACACATACCCAGGGACCTTTCTCGATTTTCTTTCTGAAGATTTTCGTTTGTCACATATATATATCTATATATATACTCGCGCATGCATCAGGGCAAGTGGCACAATTTCGTTCTGCATGATTCGCGCTCGGGCGGTAAGAAACTACCGCTCGAGCGCGGAAGTTTCTGTCCGAGACCACGCTTGTTATCCCTTTGGCGCTCGGGCGGTAATTCTTTACCGCTCGGGCGCCATACATTCTGCCCAAATCTCATTTTATCCCACGATGGTGCTCGGCTTCACTTCTCATGTCTTATTTGATTCATGTGATATTTGCTAATCACAATTCTGGCAATTAATTAACGTAATTATACTCAAATCATTTCAGATTACGATAATCAAATTCTCGAGCCTTACATTTCTCCCCCTCTAAGATACGATTTCGTCCCCGAAATCACAAACATTCCATTCGTGTCATACAGATAATCATATCATGTCTCAAATCAGATATAAAAAGGGGAACATACAAAAACTACAATAATCTCATATCACCGAAATCACTCGTGATAGACTCAATTTCATAATAATGGCTATACAACATCCGTATATGCCAATCTCCAATTCATAACAAATCAGTATTAACATCTGCTACCAAATTTATTAATCCTAGTCAAAGATATATTCAATCTTCGGCTTCCAATACCAACAGTCATCGTCCGACATTGGCTATTAGTCTATGTATTCTGAGCTATCCTCATTTCTTCTAAATCAGTTTCATTTTCTTATCAGCTCCCTGATATTATCAAATCCAATCTCCGACATCACTGCAATATCATTCCTATACCAAGGAAATCCGCAGTTCTCGTTGTACAATACCTCAACTAAAGCTATTTCGGTCCTCATCTAATAGCTATTATCGTACAATAATTCAAAAGTGACAATGAATCATGTCAACTAGTGCTATAATACAACACTACATTTCCTGGATATCCTCCAGTATCAGGATAGTTCACTCCGACTATCCGTCAATCTATAGATCATAGATAAAATATAATCTCATGCACTCAGCCAAAAGTATAACATCAAACGAAAATCACAGTCTGATATAATTAACTTTGGCATTCAATACCATCTGATCTTCTTTTCTGACATACCTTTCAGTCATCTGATCATATTTGTACGTCATCCTGTACAATAAAACAGAGGCAGATTCGAGAAATCTGTCAATCATAATCACATCACTGCACAGTCTTATCACCATTTCAGTAGTGTCATCACACAATCCATAGAAATGTACTCCCATTTCTATTTAGAAATCAATAATCAAGATCATTAATCTAAAAGTTTCTATTTTCCTGTCTTCATCTGTCAGCGATGTAGACATTTCAATACAAATTCTTACATAACTGATTTCGTCTGTTTATATTAAAACTGTCTATTCGAATTATCACACATTTCCTGTTACCAGAATAGTACTGAATCTACTACTGTGTGCATCTGACAATACCTGTCATTTCCAATTCGGATATCTGACATAACCAAATCAGTTAATAAAATAAATTAAAGAAAAATACCTACCCGGTATTCGGTTCTGACTATCAAAATCAAGTTCTGAACAGTCTGATCAAACTTCTGAACTGCTTTAATATTCAAAATCAGTTCTGACTCAACTGAACTGTATATCATCTCAACGGTTCATATCAATCGGTATCAAACACGGATTCAGAATGATAACAATATCAGATCAGATTCAGAATATCAATACGCAATACTGATCTAATAACTGCATAAAACGCAATCTCTGACATTTCGAAAATTCTGCCATATTCAATGTCGTTCTCAGCCACTAATCACAGTCTCACTGGCTATAATCAATCAGTATACTGTCTTCAGATATCACAAGCTTTGAAAACAATCTGTTACACTCGAGATTCATATCCGAACAATTCTGTATATAACCATCTCAGTTCCCAGAATATTCAATATCATTTTCACTGTTCGATTCAATCTATCATATGCTACGAATATATCAAAAGATCCTAGATAAACCGAGCATAAAATCATCAGAACACTTCCGAGGACAGGGTTTATCAACTCATAAACAGAACTGAAGGATTTTCCGGAGAAACACATAATCAGATGTAACTCTAATTCTTCAGGCAATAAATCTTTCCACTGATATTTCAATCCTCTCAATTCAATCAATATCAGTCTATAAAAAATTCTAAAATGAAACCAATACCTGGAATCACATCAAGGCCGAAGTCACTCTCCCTGATACAGGACAACCCTGAAATCTCATCTGCAAGACTATAGCAAACTTCCTGCTACTAGTAAATCAATCCCTGATAGGCTCATCTTCAGGAATCAACATATATACGAGGAATTACTCCATTCCTTTTGATAATCATCGAATCATATATATAATACGGATATCAAGGAATTCAAAATCAAGAATCCTTACCGTATATCATTCATTCTTTGGCCATTTCAGGTCCAAATCTTACCATCTCCTGGCAAGACTCTATAATAGCTCTGTACTAGTTCGATATATCAATATCAATCACGCAGTCATCATCAGACAATACCAGTACAAGCCAGTCTAATTCACTCTTATTCTCAACTTACTGCAGTATATGACTTATCACAGGATATCACTGATATCAAATTCTTTCTCCAAAAGATAAAGAATCAATACTACAGTAAATACAGACCCAACAAGTACAACATATATCAATGCAACTCAATCAAGGATAATCACAAGGAATGCATTAGTATACATCAATACATATGCAACCTAATCATAAAAGATCAGTACTTGTCACTGTATCATCAAGGGTGTCCTGGGTCTGCTTCTCGATCACCACCCCCAGATGATCCTGCTCCCTGAAATCTTCGGGCACCTTTCTGTGGACAGACTCTAGCAAAGTGTCCTTGCTGTTTACAGAAGTTGCACCGACCAGTCACTCCGTGGCATAGCTCCGGGCAATGTCTCCCACCGCAATTCCTGCAATAAACTCCAGTATAATTCGGACTAGAGCCACTGGAGCTAGATGAACCACTCGGTCCACCTCCTACTTTCTTAAACTGTTTCTTTCGAGCTTTCAGCAATTCCTGCTTCCCACTCGTACTGCCACTATCAAATCTGGAAGGGAATTGTTGTGTCTGGGGTTGCATCACACACAACCTTTTTAATTGTCTAATTAGACTCTTCTCCGCTCTCTTCGCTCTACTCAGGACATCAGCAAAATGGTACGGCCGCTGCATATTCATCAATGCAACTATCTCTGAGTTCAATTCTCTAATGAACTGAGGCGTTACAGCTTCATCATTTCCAGCAACTTGAGGAGCAAAACGCAGTAGAGTAGAGAATTTATCAACATACCCTTCAATATTCAGTTGACCTTGGCTCAAATTCTCAAATTCTACTTTCTTGTCCTCTCGGTACGATCCTGAGACAAATCGTCGGTAGAATTCAGTTCTAAAGCTTCCCATGTGATCACAGTACCACGCAGTTCTAATATTCCTTTGGTTGTAATCCACCAACTCCTGGCAGTCTCTTGCAACTGATGGAATACCAGTTTAACTTTATGTTCTTCTGTACAATCAACTAAATCAAACAGGATTTCTATATCATCAAACCAGTTTTCACAACCTTCAGACGTCTCGATACCACTCAGAATCGGCGGTTGCAGTAACTGAAACTCTCTCAGCTTTATTTCCATCTGAGTTTCTGATGCATCTATATGATCATACGATGTACTACCCCTTTCTGGAATTCGTCTAGGAGGAATATCTGATAATCACAGGTATTAGTAATAACGGGAGACAAGTCCGTCTCAATCCCAATCCTGATCAGCTTACCTCTGATCAAGAATTGGTTCTGATCCCGTTTCATATAGTACATATTACCAAATCATCTCCGATATCCAGGTAACATGTATTTTAATACACAGTAACAACATACGAAAATCTTAGCAGATACAATGTTATTCCAACATTATATGCATTTCTATGCCATATAAATCCAGACAATAAAACATAATATCATGCTAGCATACATATAAATCATCAGTATATGAAATCACATGCTAGCAATCACATGCAGGGAAAGAAAACTCAATCTACCCCGCTCACTAACTTTTATCTCAGTGCTAAGGAACCTACAATTCAAGGACCTACAGCTCTGATACCACCTATTGTGGAGACCCGGACGCAAATCAAGTTCTTCATCATCTTTGGGACTAATTAATCAATTATAAAACATGGTCTAAAAAAATTTTTCTTTCAAAATGCAAGGCGGAAACGTAATGTAATTAAATTCAAATTACATATTAAACATACATATAATTATTGTATGATCTACAATAATCCAACTAGGTTCAATTACATATCAGTACTGAATCCTAAGTTGCTTCTGAAGCCCGGATCTCCACGCTATCTAGTCCAGCCTCGTTCTCTTCCTGACCCTTATCCTGTCCCACCTGTTGTCAAGTACACATACAGACAAGACAACAGCCGGATAAACCGGTGAGAATAACTCCCAGTATAAATCAATGAAACATGCAATCATATAAACAATTATAAAACATGTAATCAGGTATCAACCATATGTAACGAATCTGAAACATAATCAATAGCACGCTGTCAACAATACTCGTAGCTACATAATTCAGACTAGACTCAATCCTAGTCTAGGGATCCCGATTCCAGAAGTTGGTATGCATATATCGACTAACAGTAATAGAAAAGACTCCAGTTCTATCCACGCCGATATAGTATCGATTAACAGCAATAGAAAAGACTCCAGTTCTATCCACACCGATACAGTATCGATTAACAGTAATAGACGAAGCCCTGATTCTATCCACATTGATATATTATCGATTAACAGTAATAGAGCAAGCCTTGATTCTATCCACATTGATAGGATATCGATTACCAGTAATAGAACAAAGTCCGATTCTATTCACATCGATATAACATCGATTAATAGTAATAGAAGGAACGATGAATCTATCCACATCGATATAATATCAATCAACAGTAATAGAATAAGCTATACATCTATCCACATCGATATAATATCAACTAACAGTAATAGAAGAAGCTATCAATCTATCCACATCGATAACCAACATCCAGTGACCGTCTTTGGCACATCCGCCAATACACCATCATATGACATCGTGCAATGTGCCGTGTGATCCCACCACTAACGGCACTTCTGTCATAAGATTACTCTTCTAATACCTGTAATCTATAACTCAAGAAAACAAGTATATCAATCAATCAATGCAAATATCAATGCAATAAAGTAAAGTATGTGATTTAGGGAAACCCAAGTCTAAACCGACTCAAGTCCATTTCCCAATACCACATTGACTTATACCTTTGTCTTCATAATCTGACGAAGAAGAAGACTCCATTTCATGTCTGTCCATGTCAATCTGAATTCACAATATCGAATAGACTGTGTTAATATACAGCTCAGTTCAAAGCATGTTCTGATTAATATCGAATCAAGACACAATCCAATTCATATCGACAATATCACGATATAATCACAATCAATACTGAGTCTGCTCAATATCAATTCACTGATGTTTCGACGGTATAATAATACAGTCTCGATAATCCCCGTCAGTCCGAACATCACAGATATAATGTCAGAACTCATAATCAATATCGATATCAGTCATAATCTCAATAACAATACATATCTGATATGAATTTTCAGTCAAATCCCTTCCAAAAATCATAACAATTACATAAACAGTCCGTTCTTTAATCTGACTTCGATTCTATGATGTCTAACATGACAAGAACATCATATATGAATTCTATTCAATTCTGACAACATCATAATTTCAAAGCATATCAAAACGTAGCAAAACTTACGTCCAGTTGTAGCCTACGTTGATAGGAACTCAATACCGAAGTCGGATTCAAAATCGGACGGACGGATTTCTCGCAAAAGGCGTAAGGATTTTCAACACATACCCAGGGACCTTTCTCGATTTTCTTTCTGAAGATTTTCGTTTGTTACATATATATCTATATATATACTCGCGCATGCATCAGGGCAAGTGGCACAATTTCGTTCTGCATGATTCGCGCTCGGGCCGTAAGAAACTACCGCTCGAGCGCGGAAGTTTCTGTCCGAGACCACGCTTGTTATCCCTTTGGCGCTCGGGCGGTAATTCTTTACAGCTCGGGCGCCATACATTCTGCCCAAATCTCATTTTATCCCACGCTGATGCTCGGCTTCACTTCTCATGTCTTATTTGATTCATGTGATATTTGCTAATCACAATTTTGGCAATTAATTAACGTAATTATACTCAAATCATTTCAGATTACGATAATCAAATTCTCGAGCCTTACATTATTTATCATATAATCATGAATGAAAATGACAATGTTACCTCTAATATATTTAATTTAGTAATATAATTTAATTATTAAAATGGTACCATTGTAATTTCATACATTTAATCAATCAAAAAATAAATAACATTATTTATCGATTATTATTCTACATCCTATTCATATACTTTAATGATCACAATATTATTTATTTTATTCAATTTCATCAACTCAATTAATCGCAACTAGGTAGAGTTACTTTATTTCATTCAACCGTATCAATCTAGGCTCTTCGAGTTCTAATGTAATGCAATAATATCACTATGCAATATGTACCGAAACTAAATATTTTTTTATATAATTAATGAATACATATATTATTTATCAAGTTTTTTTGTAAATAAAATACGAAAAAAAATTTCAAATGAAGATATATACCATAGTAAACAACATGAGAAAAATCTCCCAAAAAATAATAGCATGAAAATTAGCATCACTTAATTATTTTTAATTATAAAATTGATTTTTAAAATTGTTTTACAAACATCGTTTCAACTCTAAAAACAGTGTTCTAAAAGACACCACCTGGGTTGTTAGCGGTCACACATCGCCCCGATTTTTAGAAAATCGGTGGCTCTAGGTGGTGTTGAAATAATAGGCGACTCAAAACTTGCGCGATTAAAAAACTTCCTAAGTTGTTTGATTTTTTTTTTTAAAAATAAATTTTAAAATATTATTAAATTTTTAAAAAATAATGGTTGAACAAATTTATTCATATATTGTTAAAATATATACACATAAAAATGTATGCACGTTAATAAACATGGTTCAAAAAATATAAATTAAAATATTGAACATATTTATGCATATTTTGACTAATTTTAGATATTATAAAATATTTTATATTTTTATAATTAATTAAAATATTTTTAAACAAAACCATCTAGACGACATCTAGGTGGTCACTTAGGTAGCTCGCCCACACACCGCCTAGCTCCCTTTGAAACTTTGTCTAAAAATATTTTTATAGAATAATTATTCAAAAACATATTTATTATAAAAAAAATTTATAAAAAATTGTAAAAAAACTTTTATGAAAACATTTTATAAGTACTTGTCCAAAAAAATCTTATTATCTAAGTTCTTTTGCTTTACTTATTCCTCTTTGAAATATTTTAACAATAAATCATCATCATTATACTTCTAAATATTAATAAAATGAAGAAAAAAATACAACTAACAATAATTTAATAGTAAAATTAATAATTAAATATTAGCATATGATAATAAGATTGACATTAAGAAATGAATTTATATTTCATTTCTTTCTCATTCTTTACAATACTCATAATAAGAAACGCTACATTTCCATATTTCTGTTAAACTCGTCGTCATTATATCTCAAAGAGAACTATATTTTACTTTATTCCATTCATGCAATACCACCAATATAGGCTCTTCGAGTTTCAAAATCAGTGTCACACCTGAGATTTTCTTGGCATGAATATAATTTTTTAAAATTAGACCCCCTTAAAATTTTCAATGAATTTTCTCAAACAAACTACAAAATATAAAGTAAAACATATAAAATTTGTACGGTTTAGGAGCCATTATAATTTATGTACACTGTAGTATCTAAAAAAATTAAACATATAAAATATTAATGTGATTATAAATTTATAATTGCCTAAAATTTTCTATTTCCTAACTAATTTTTACATAAACAATACATAAAAAATCTAAGATTGAATAGTCATTTTAATTCACATAATCCATAATTTTGTTACCGAACATTTTAATTTACACGCACACACACATATATATGTATGTATATATAATATAATTCATCATTTTATTTCACCAACAATCAAGATAACAATCCATCTTAAAAAACACCAAGTTATTAAAAGAAATATTAAAATATTTCTTTAGGGTTTATTCATTTATTTTTCAATTTTAATTTGTAGAAGATTTATTTAAGATATTTCCAACA
Source organism: Primulina eburnea (assembly GCF_022965805.1). NCBI lineage: Eukaryota > Viridiplantae > Streptophyta > Magnoliopsida > Lamiales > Gesneriaceae > Primulina > Primulina eburnea. Next base: position 28,576,638 of record NC_133117.1, on the reverse strand, counting down.
AGATTGGCATTTCATCGCATGAAAATAAGAGAACTATAGAAAGAAGATATAATACTCATTCACGAAAACAGGTAGTTTCACTCTCCTTCCTCAATTAGCAATCAAACTAACTTTTATTTCTTATATCTTATGGAATCAACTTATAAACTCTTTTATAAGAATCATGTTTGATTTCCATCAAATTACAGTTACCAAATTCAACTCCTTGAACTTTGACTTTCTCAACGATAATAAAAAAAATCCGAAATTTGTGTGAAACTCAATGATACAACTAGCTATGGGTTCACATCCCCATGTAATCAGAATAACATTTATTCTTATCCGAGCTTATCATAAGTATCCTCATTTTTTTCATCAACACCTTGATCAAGAATGGCAAAATCATTTTATATTTCACCAATCGGATGATAGTAAGAGTATCTAGTATCATCGCACCATGATCTCATAGGTATCGCTGAGAGTGCCTGCAAGAACCTTAATTCATGGTTAACGTACAATACAGTCTCTTCAACACATATATCCCAGTCGAATCTGTAACCATTGGTATATTGAGAGTTGCATATGAATTCGATAACGATGTCATGCATCTTTGAGTACTGCTAGTGACATGGTATGTGTAATGAGGAAAACAATTTTCTCTAAAACACATTTCTTGCTTTGGCCAGATACTCTTTGCACTATTAACTCATCAGTCCACATATAATATTTTCACCCTAGGCAAACGGTGAATCTCCGACTACAATATATTTGCTCATACGTATTTCGAAACCACTGTAACATCCCGAAAATCAGAAAGTCCATGTAAATCACATGCATACAAATTATTAAATTTCTTTGGCATTTTATTAAATTATTTTAAAGCATAAAATGCCTTTTTATTTTATTAATTTGTGTTTAATTATTTTTATGCATTTTATGCATAATTCATGCATGTTAGAATTTAATTCATGAAATTTTAAAGCTTCATACATTAAAGATTTTAAATTTCATTTCGCGCTCGAACGAGAAATGAAGACCAGATAATTTTCAGAAAAATTATTTTATTACATGAATAATTTTTATTAATTAAAATAATATGTTTTAAAGGTATTTTTCAAGAAATGGGATTTTTGGGGTATTTTACCTGCATGATTTTAATTTTTAACGCTGTGTAAATTTTAGCGAATCGGGAAACTTTTTGAGGGTTCGACTAATATTTTCAAAAAATTTCCAACACGACATATTTTTCGAGAGTGTGTTTGGATTTAATGGGCCTATTTTTAAATTTGTTGGGCTTAAATATTTTTTTAAACTTTAATTAACAAATAAAAGGCCATTAGTTAAATTTTTAATCATTTAATTATTGTACTAGTGGTGACGCTACATCTACTAATCTTTAAACCAACCGACACCCTCTTCATTCCTCTTTATGCTCTCGGTTCCATCCATTTCCAACCTCCTGCAGCTGAAGGTCCATCGGCCAAGCTCCATTCTTGAAGAAAAAAAAAATGTCTCCGGCGCTCGTTCTTCGATTCCCTCGCTTCTATATCATTTAAGGCACGTCATGTACTTTTATTTCTACATCATTCACGTTCTTATTAGTGATGTATGTGTGTAGTCATGTAAGAAAACTTTCGATCAAAGTATGAGCTTGAAAGGTTTCGGCATGTATTTTTGCATTCTAGGCTTTGTACTCACGTTTTTTCTGTATTTGTGCAAGGGGCGGCTGTATTGAGATGTTAGGAGGCTGTACAGGTTGTGTTCGTTGGGGCTTAGTTGCTGGAGTTAGGAGCTTAGACGAGATCAGTGGGTTGCGAGGGCCGATCGTTGTTGGTGGGTTGTGCGAGAGGGAGCGCTCGATCGGGTTTGTTTCCATGGTTCTGGCCGCGCGAGGGCCTTCTCCAGCCATGGACCAGACCCTGATGGGTCTGTGTAGGGGTAAGGACTGGCTTGAACCGTGCCAGAGTAGAAGGTAAGATCGCTTGAGCCTAGCGAAGAGAGGAAGCTCGACTTGTGTGTTTCAGAAGTTTGTCCTCGGGGTGGGGCTGCGGCTTGCATGGGTGAGCAGCCGTGTGTTCATGGGTTCCAAAGAGGTCCCAGGACGGTCTAGGGGAGGCCGAGCCATAGCTGGTGCCGTCGGTTAGTCTAGGAGCGTGAGTTTGGGAGAAAGTATGGGTAATGATGTGCAAAATAGGGAAGGGCCGAGATTTGGTTATTTTTCTGAAACTTTCAGCAGTAATGTTTTAGGTCCAATTATAATATTTTAGGATCTTTTTAGTGTTTTTAAGATATGGTCAAAAGTTGAGAAAGTTTTGGTTAAATTTCGATTCGATTCGGGTTAAAACCAGAATCCCAGTCCAAGTTTTAAAACGAATTGGTTAAGTTCTGAATTTGGCTCGAGTTTATGTCTAGGGATGCTTTTAAATATGTTTTGGGACATTTTTAAGAGTTTGGTAAGTTTCGGATCAAAATAATGAGTTTTGGATTTATCCGGGATTTAATCGTCGCACGAAACGTTAATTATATAATTAATTGAAATGCCTAGAATTAAGCTTAATAAAATTATGAAAAATTATATTTAAGCTCAAATAATTATTAGAAGTCTAAGTTTTTAATTTGAGAATTTTATGATGATGTTTAGTTTAATTCGGGATTTAAAACGCATTAATATGTTATATTTAAAAATTAATTTAAGATTCATCGATTTAAGCCAAATAAAAATATGAAAAAATTCTTCTAGGCTTATATAATTATTTGGGACATGTCAGAGTCAATAGAATTAAAAAAATGTCAAAAAATGTGGAATTTTACGACTAGAGGCAAAACGATAATTTTTGGGTTTCCAGGGTAAAATGGTCATTTTGCACCCGGGGTGAGATTTAGGTCCTGGCAGCGCCGTGAGCACAAATTTATGATATTTTAAATGTTCATGCATCATGTTTACGACTTTTACACAATTATGATAAATACGTTGCATGCTTGGTTTAAAGGAAAAGTTATGTATATGCATGTTTTTATTAAGTGATGATTATGATATTATTTTTGAAGGATGTGATTTGGTTGTGACTGATGATGTATATGTATACGATGACATGATGATATTATTGGAGATATTGTGAGGGAAAAGGCCCCAGAGGGAGCCCGTTTACGGGAGAAGGTCCTAGAGAGAGCCCGACGATCGTATTTCATTGACATGATATGATGATATGATAAGCCCGAGCTCAGTTGACGGGTGAGAGTATCGCTGATGTCCCCCGCCACCGGGTACCACGGTTACATGTAGATGGATCCATCGATAGAGCTGATACGAAAGTCACAACCAATGAACTAAATTCAATAAAAAAGAAAATGTTTACGTATACGATGATATGAGATGACATGCTTTGACACGACATGATCTTACACGAGACGTTGATGTTCATGATTTTAAAGTTCATGAAAGATATGTTTACGTATATGATGATATGAGATGATATACTTTGACACGACATGATTTTATACGAGACGTTGATGTTCATGATTTTAAAGTCATGAAAGATATGTTTACGTATATGATGATATGAGATGACGTGCTTTGACACGACATGATTTTACACGAGACGTTGATGTCCATGCTTCTAAAGTTCATAAAAGCTATGTTTACGTATATGATGATATGAGATGACATGCTTTGACACGACATGATGCTCATGTTTTAAAGTTCATGAAAGGTATGTTGGCATTAAGCTTTTAAAGCTCATGAAAGGTAAGTTTACATTAAGCTTTTAAAGTTCATGAAAGGTATGTTGAGTATGATATTTTTTACTACTGTGTGCCTGTATATGTAATTGTTATTCATGGTACAGGTGTGCTGAGTCTTTAGACTCACTAGGCATGTGTGATGCAGGTGAGCTTCATGATGAGGAGACTGAAAGTACTGAACTCTGATTAGGCAGACCTGGTGCGGTGACATGACCCGAGGACCACATGTTTTCCGCATTATGATTTATGAGATTTGAAAGGGGTTAAACATTTTTCATGCGTTGATGATATTACGATTTTTTTTTACACGTTTATGTTTACGTTATTTTGGATGATGGTAGTTATTTTAAACTACATTACTTTTATTGGCAATTAAAAGATTATTTTAAATGTTATTTTTAAATGCGAGCTTTAAAAAGAATGTTTCCGTACTTTTAAAACGAGTAGACGCCACACCAACCTCATTACCTAATGATCCTCAATGGAGTCGGTAAACAGATCAAAGTGTATACTGGTACGTAAAGCCTCCACATTATCTCTAGTCAAAAGACTAATGGTATACAACCATAACTGCAGACTATTCCAATCGATAAGTGAGAACCACTTAGACAGTCCGAGGGAGGGTTGTTCAGTGCATCATCATATGATCACCCATCTGCATACATGATCATACACATGCTCTTACCATTGAAACATGACTTTTACATCATAAATACTAGTCTCGAACTCAGACGACTTTTGTTCTTATTTTAGGAGGCTGATTCGACTAGGAATTTGTGTAGAATATATGATACACTTTCTAATGAGCTTTATAATCTTACGTTGTAAGGCATACCTCATGGTACCTGTTATATATTCAAGGACTTTATCTATGCAGCTTGCATGTGCATATAAATAACCAAATGTCATAATTGGATAAAATCGTAAAATATTATTAAAATAAAGATAGTTTTACATTAGAGTTAACAAAGCACAATCCATAAGTTAGTTTGCTGGACACCTACTCTAACAATCTCTCACTTACCCTATAGCCAACTACCCATAGATCTTATACCCATTCTTCATGATGCTTCGCAAACAATGGTCTTGTCAAGAGCTTTGTCAATAAATCAGCAACGTTGTCTATAGAGGTGACTCTCTCTACCGATATGTTTCATCTGCCCACAATCTCTCGGATTATGTGGAACTTCATTAGTACATGTTTGGATCGCTGATGAGACCTCGGTTCCCTTGCTTGTGCAACTACATCAGTGTTATTGCAGTAGACCGGGACAAGATCAACTGTTTGAGGAATGACACTCAACTATTGGACGAAATTTCTCATCCAAACACCCTCCTTTGCTGTAGCCGATGCGGCTATGTATTCGACCTCAGTTGTGGAATCCGACGTGGTGTCTTGCTTAGAACTCTTCCAAGAGACAATACCACTATTGAGCTTGAATACAAATCCAGATGTTGATTTCGAATCAGCCATTTTTGAATGGAAGTTATAATCTAACTTTTGGAACTTGAGCAAAGGCAACAGCTGCCGTAGCTTATGCAGTAGTCTCTTATTCAATGAAGGATACTACAGTTTTCTATGAACCTTACAAATCTACGAAATAGTTTGATATTAGTATGAAGATACTATTTTCATATTTGAATTCAGATAAAAAATAATATTAATAATAATAATATTATTTTTAAAAAAATATTAATAATAAAATTATTAATAAATATCAATATAAACAATATTTATATTATATTAATATTAATATTATAATTAATAATAACAAATAATAATAAGTTCGGGTTCGATGAATCCCTGAACCCGTTCTATTAATTTTTTTGAAAATAAAGATGGGGTGGGATGAGAATTTGATCACTCGGGTTTAAGGATGATGATGAAAAACATTTTACCACCCCTTTAATATAATACCAGTAATATAATATTAGTAAGTTATGTACACATGTTGTTGTGTGTGAAATTATATTTAATTTTATGTTTATTTTTATAATAATTGACAAAGATTAGTGAAAGATGTAGTGCAATTTGATAGAATAATATAGAAAATAAGTTTCCATGACAATATTAAAAAAAATATTGGTTTAAGAATAATTTTAAAAACAAAAGATTCATGTCCTTATATGTTAGATTTTTTAATATAATAATGAAATCAAAACGTGAGAAAGAATAGAAAACTAGTGGATACGCCAAGACCTCTCCTTGAAGAAACGCCCGCCGCCGAGAGCCGCCATCTAGGTCCGGCCGACCCACCACAGTATTCCCCCACTCGCCTTCCAGTACCAATTAATTATCCCCGGCGAGGTGAAACAACATCGGGCCAAATCAAATAGATTTTGTGAGGCATAGAGATTGAGTCTTTTTCGTCGATCCGGCGTATTTCAAGAACATTGTGGGGCTTCAAAAGAGTATAATTTCGATTTTTTTTCCATTAATTTACCTTTCGTTGACAGATTTGATGCAAAAAAATGTATTCTAGTATGTTTAGAACTGTTGTGTTGAATGTCATTATTTCAAGAACGTTGCAGGGCTTCAAAGGTTGTGAAACAACATCGGGCCAAATCAAATAGATTTTTTGTGCAATAAAAGTCGAGTCTTTTCGAGATTTCGTCGAACCGACGTATTTCAAGAACATTGTGGGGGTAATTCATCCCTTGATTTTTTATTTACATGAGATCAGGTAGCTACAATTTGGGTTCTCATATTCCATTTATAGTGCTTGTCCCGTTGTGATTTGAAAAGGGATCGATATATCTCATGATTATGATTTGAAGAGTTCACAGTGGTTGGGTTTATGTAATAAAATTAACTAGCTTAGTTTCCTTTGATCATCCAGAATGAAGAGCAAAAGCGAGAATGAAGTGGTTGATGAGATTAGTGAATTGCCGGATGATGTTCTTGTGGCCATAATCTCTCGGTTGACATGGCGAGAAGCTATAGTCACCAGCATCCTGTCCACTCGTTGGCGACACCTCTACACTTACATCACTCGTATCTCCTTCAGCACTCGACATCCCTCCCATCAATCAAAAGTCAAAGATGTTCAACAACTAATGGAAAAGGAATTTCCTAAACACATGAAGGAGATTTATGATTTCTTGGCTTCAAACAGAGGCTGTCGATATTTGGAAGAATTCAAGGTGCATATACCCAGTATGAAGGGAGCCAATATTCATAGGTGGCTGCCGTTGGTGCTGGAAAAAGACGTAGAAAGCATCGACATACGCATGATTTATCACTCCAAAGCCATGTCTGGCTATTACAGTTTTCCTCGTAGGACTTTGATTAAGAGAAAAGGTGGAGGCTTAGGGTCATTTCAGGGCCTCAAATCACTTAGGCAATTGTCTCTGCACTCCCTTCACGTGGAAGCTCGAGATGTCGAGATTTTCGTTTCAAATTGTACTGCTCTCGAACACTTGTCCATTGTGGGTTCTTACAGGTTAAAAAAAGTGTCGTTGGTCGGACATTCGAAGTTGAAGCGCTTGGAGATTTCTTCCTCTAAGAATGTCGTGTTGATTGAGGTTCGCGACATGATCAACCTTGTTTCGTTGACCTGTCTTAAGTTGCAGCCTAAGTACTCACTGCACCTCAACAACGTCCCAAAGCTTGTTGAGTTTAACTCATCGAATCAGTTTCACTTACTTGGCCGCATCTTCCTTGGAATTTTGCCGTCTATTCTCGATCAATTAGTGCGCATCAATGTCCACTCAACTGACTTTGAGGTACGAAGTACTAAAATCAGTATCACTACTCCTTTTAATTATTATTATTGGTGATATAATTAATATTTGTGTTTTACACAGGACACTCCCTCAAGAGAACCCCCCATATTCTTAAATCTAAAGCATCTCAATCTTCAAATGAAGTGTTTGCGTGGTGGCAGAAGTTTTACTTATTACCCACCTTTCTTTTGGAATTGTCCTAAGTTGCAGAAACTTGAGATAAAAGTAAGTTTTGTTTTATTCTTAACGCATATGTAAAAGATTGTAAGAACTTAATATGTGTTTGGTTTGCAGTTTCTGTGGAGGGGTGATGAAGTTTTCGACGATACATTACATAAGCATATTGTCAAGTTAACTGAAGTGGGATTTTTCGGGATAGAACCACGTAGCCATCTCAAAGAGGTGACTCTATCAGGGTTTATCGGGTGTCTACCTGAAATAAGCTTTTCATGGTTGCTCATGAAAGAGGCTGTGGTGCTCGAAAAACTCGTCGTCGAACTTTGTGACAAAACCCCTGAAATCCGACAAAAGGCTGAAGCTCTTGCGTGGGAGCATATTCGAGAAATGACGCCACCCTCGGTCAATCTTGTAATTATTTAGCTATATTAAATTATTTTTAAAATAATCAATTACCACCATCAATGTTTTCAAAATCGGACCGGACCGGCCGGTTGGACCGGTTCAACCGTGAACCGGCCTCCAGACCGGTCCGGACATAAATAAAAACCCGGAAAACAGGTTTAACCGGAAAAAACCGGTTAAACCCGGTTCAACCGGAAAAACCGGAAACCGGCCGGTCTTCAGGAACCGGCCGGGTCTGTGAAATTATTAAAAAATTGCCCAGAGATCGGCGACGGTTATTTCAAAAACCGTCGCTATATAGCGACGGTTAAAGAATAATTGCGACGGTTTGTTTAAAACCGTCGCTAAATAGCGACGGTTTTGATGTTTGCTACTTTTTTTATAATTAATCTTGATGTTTACTTGGGCACTTAAACTTGGTCATCCCTATTTGGTTATATGTTATGTGTAATTTGGATTTTTGAATTTGAAAAATGATTTTTATTTTGATATTTGTTGTAATTTTCATCTTAAAAATTAAATAAAAACTATAAAAACATAAATAATCAATATTTTACTATTTTATTTGTTATATAAAATAAATAAAATATTAATTTTATTGATCCGGTTCGACCGTCCGGTCGAACCGGTTGAACCATTTTTTAAGGCTTGACCGGTTCGATTAACGGTCCGGTTATAAAAACACTGACCACCATATATGCACGATTTTGGTCGATATATATTTTGCATGGTACATGATATTACCTACGTTACCAAGTTTTGTTGGGCCATTTTGTCCGGACCCGATGGGAACAATAACTAATTGTAGGCTTTCTCTATAATTAGTTAATTGAATAAATAAAACATAACCAGATTTCAATACGGCAACTAGAACTTCAGAATAAAATTTTGTTATAGAAACTTAAACTCATTTTGTTTTTTTCTAATTTCACGTGTCTAGAAAGTTAACTCATTATAGCATCTCTTCTTGTTATAATGCTTGTTAGGAATGTCCGACAGCATCGGACTTCAATGTGTTTGAGTGACCGAACATCATTTGCTATTGCAGTTAAGTAGTTATTTTGACGTGTATATTTAGGACTTAGGAGCTCAACAATAGTTGGCTGCTCAACAAAAATTTATGGAATTGGACTTAAGGAGGCCATTGAGCTTCGTCATCAATTAGGTATTAATGGGAATTAAGTATAAGATTGATTAATCTTTCAATATGATCTTCCCATACTCCTCAACTTCCTTTATAATATGTCATTATAATTGTTAGATTTGCGAGACCTTCATAATGCCTGGAAGAAATGGATCCCAGGAGTTTATTATAACTCAGGTCTATGTAATTAAGTTTCTTGGACATTCGAAATGGCGGGATCACACAGGTGAATGAATTGAATGAAAAAAATCGGCATTAAACAGTTCTTTTAAGTTGGTTATTGCCGATGGAATAGGTCCAGTGAAGCTGTAATTAGACAGGATTAACATGGACAACAGTCTAAGATTGCAAATGGAATCTGGTAATGAACCCGATAAATTAGAGTAGCCGAGTATGTCTTGAAAGATCCAACACGAGGAAACTGGGGTATGGTACCCTGCAGAACCATATTGTTTGATATATCGAGATTCTGTAGAGTTGTACCTGGAAGATCATCTCTGGAATACAACCACCCAGAGAGCAAGAACTGAGACTCAAGGTGGTCAAGCCATGGAACCTGATAGACCACAATCCCGCAAGCTTAAATATCTTAAACGGGGTAAAGATGAAGATATAGTTTAGGACCAATCGCTTGGAGAATCTGAAATTTTAACACCATCGAGATTGAGTTCTACGAGATAAGTGAGATTTTGAACAAGCGTCATGAAATTTGGATTCTCGAGTGTCTCGAAAAAGGGTGGAGAGATCAAGACTGACCAAGCTCCTCGACATGGATAACTCCATGGGAATCAGTCCACCAAAACCAGCATTTGACAGATCAAGAATGCCAGATTGGTGAGATTCTGAATCCCTTTTGGAATAATCTCACTATTGTTGAACATGTTGAATGCCAAATTTAGCTTTTCATTCAATCCTACTTTATATCTCAAAGTGGATTATATTCCTACTTTATTCCATTCAATCCTACCAATCTAGGTTCTTCAGTTTCAAAATCAGAGTCGCACTTTAGATTTTCTTGGCATGAATCGAATTTTTTAAAATTAGACCCCCTTAAAACTAGCAATGAATTTTCTCAAACAAACCAAGTATAAAGTAATACATATAAAATTTGTAAAGTTTAGGAGCCATTATAAGGTATGTAAACTGTAGTAACTAAAAAAATTAGAACATATAAAATATTAATGTGATTATAAATTTTTAATTGCCTAAAATTATCTATTTCCTAATTAATTTTTTTATACAATCAATACATTAAAAAATCTAAGATTGAATCGTCATTTTAATTCGCATAATCCATCAGTTTGTTACTGAACATTTTAATTTTAAAATATAATTCATCATTTTATTTCACCAACAATCAAGATAACAACCCATCTTAAAAAACAAGTTCTTAAAAGAAATAATTTTTTGGACTGTTTAAATTTTTTTCTAGCCCAAAAAACTTATCATAAATGTCATAAAATCTTTAAAATAATCTTAATACGAAAATCTAGCAAATGTCTTCGGGTTATGTAAACTTTCAGTCTAGCTAGTTCAACCATCAAAACCTCCATCATCAACAAAATCATGCTCACCTGCATCGATCACACCTAGTGAGTCTATTGACTCAGCAAACCTTAACCATAATAACAAGTAATACATAAAAATTCACAGGCAACGGTGAACGATACTTTTAATAAAATAGCTTTTCACGAACATGCATAACTTTAAATCCTTTTTCCTTTCATCATATCCTTTTTCCTTTCAACTGAGCCTCGACCTTACAAATTAGTCCCAATTAAGTCACATCCTTCAACCTTTCATTTAATCATCACTTGTAAAAGTTCATGCATATATATCATTTTTTCTTAAAATCAAGCACGCAACACGTTTTTTAGCGTTATCGTTTTTCCTCATAAAATTCCATGATCTTTTAAAATAAATATTTTATCATTCATAACAGCATTCAAGGCACTGCCAAGACGTCTAAACATTTCTCAGGTGTAAAATAACTGTTTTGCCCTTAAAACCGTAACTTTCCCAATTTACTCTTAAACCTTAAAACGACGACCCAATATCATCCAAACATAATGTAACACCTTAAAATACACCCATAAACATTTCTTAGACGTAAACGTAAGCTCATTGACTAATTTTTTAGTTCGTTTTAAAACTTGAACCAACGTCCCGGTTTTAACCTGAATCAACTCGAAACTTAATTTTTTTTTACCAAACTTGAACCATAGCTTACTAACACTTAACCATACCATATACAAACCAATTCAAACCATTTAAGACCCTCGGAATAGCTTAGAACGCCTACTGAATTTTTCCTTGCCCTTGTTCGAATCTTAGCCCTAACCAACATCAAATCCATCAAGCCTAGCCCTTAACCATCATGTCCAGACCCTGCTAGACCGAGCTTAAAGAGCCTAGAACCCACGGCAAACCCCTAGCATCCCATGCCCCAGCCCTTGCACCAGCCGTCCCTTAGCCTATCTAAGACCATGGCTAGACCCTATTAAGACCCCTGGATGTTCCCCAACAGCAGCCCATAGCCATGCCCTTCTAGAACCCCAATTCGAAAACCCTTGTTTCTTAAATCCAAATTTTCGTTCAACTCTTGCATCCCTACTGTCCAGCCCGTAAACATGCATCTATGGCCCTTAAACATGTTGAAAAACGTCCCTTCCCATAGCCCTATCATGGTAGTCCCTTTGTGCATCATAATTTTGAATTTAGAAAGATAAAAACTCAAGTTTTGTTCATGATTTGCCATAAAAACGAAAATATAAGAAATTTTATCATATTTTTTCATGCAATCATGTTAAATAGACATAATATGGTATGAACGATGAGTGAATGAAGATTAAGACGTGTCTTTGCGTATTATATGTACGAAAACAATTTGCGACGGTAAGAACGTTGACGGCAAGAGACGGGACTTGCTGCGTTTTTCCTCCAAACTCACGTGATTTTGCCTTGGTTTTGTGGTGTGTGATCGTGTAAGGTGATGGAAAAAAGAGTCCTAGGGTTGTTTGGTGTGAGGCGTGAGATATGTTGTGTAATTCTAGGGTTTGAAAGCTTCAAACTTAATATAAATAATTGTGTAACAAGCTAGGCTCAATAACCATAGTATAATACACCCATTAGGCTCATTAGAATGTAGGTAAAATATTTTGTTTTGAAATTTTTTTGAAAATATTAGCCGAGTTTCCAAAAAGTACACCTTATTTTTGTCAAAAATCAATTACCAGTTTAAAATACGACTCGGCGCGTAAAAACACATCAAAAGTTGCCATTTTCAAAAATACACATTAAAATATACCATATATTAAATAATTAAAAATAATCGTTTTATAAAAATATTTTTTCTAATATGGTCCCTGATCTCCGTTTCTCGATCGCGTCTCGAATAACCTTTAAAAATAAGTTATGCATTCTAGTAGAAACCATATTTTAAACATGTAAACATGTCTATCCTATTTAATTAATGAAATTATAAAAAGTTAATTAAACATTTTCATTTTTCCTATATTTGCATCGTGTGCAAAAATCAATCTTAGTTCATTGACTAAAAAGTAATGTTCTAAAAGATGTCACCTAGGTTGTTAGCGATCACACATCGCCTCAGTGGCTCTAGGTGGTTTTAAAAAAATAGGCGACTCAAAACCCGCCTAGGAGATTAACAAACTTCCTTGGTTGTTTGAATTTTTTTTAAATAAATTTTAAATATTATTAATATTTTTTGAAATAATCGTTGAACAAATTTATGCACATTAATAAGCTTGGTTGAAAAAATATTAATGTAATATCGAACATATTTATGCATATTTTGACTAATTTTAGATATTATAAAATATTTTAATAATTAATTAAAATATTTTTAAAAAAATCATCTAGACGACATCTAGGCGGCTACTTAGGTACCTCGCCCGCACACCGCCTAGCTCCCTTTGAAACCTTGTTTAAAAGCATCTTTATAGAATAATTATCCAAACACATATTTATTATTAAAAAAAACTTTTAAAACTTTTTATAAAAATTGTAAAAAAAATTTTATAAAAACGTTTTATAAGCACTTGACAAAACAAAATTTTATTATCCAAGTTCTTTTGCTTTTACTTATTCCTCTTTGAAATCTTTTTAAAATAAATCATCATCAATATATTTATAAATATTAACAAAATTAAGAAAAATAAAATACAAATAACAATGAACCGTTCTTACACCGGAAGGAGAGAGATTCCAAAAATATTCAGGTATGAGACTGTGGAGTTGAGGATAGTGGTGTGTAATCGGTCTATTTGGTGACCGACCGAACCAGATAGACCTGTAACCGATTTAACCGATTTTATTTTCGAATAACCGAACCGACCGAAATAATCATAGAAACTGAATTAACCGAAACGATTTTTAAATAACTCGACCGAAATAACCTATATTTTTTTTAAAAAATGCGAATTATAACCAAAAAAAGAAAAAGAAAGCATGAGTGTATGAATATCTTGAACGATACAAAATCTAAGATACTACAATCAAACTTGAAGATATTACGACCAAACATAAACGATACAAACTTGAAGATATTACAATCACCAAAACGTAAGCATGAGTGTATGATTATCTTGAAGGAAATCAAGTCTCTCATCATAATATTATAGTGCAATAGTTGGGAAGCTTTTCTTCTTCAAGTTTGATTTTAAGAAAAGGAAACTACTGCTCCATCATGGTTTGAATGGGTGCTGGACCATGAAAAATTCCTCCAAACAACCTAATTTTGTGCTTGTTGTGGCACAACATTACTTGGATTTTGTTCTTCTCAGCATTTCCCACATAATCTGCACGTCCTCGTATCCACAACTTTGAATGTCATTATGTAGTTTCAGAAGCCCGGCACCTTAAAAAACCAAAAGTCCAAAACACACGAAAAAGAACATAAGATAAGAGGCGAAAAACAAAGTTTATCGTAGAAAAATGTGTTAGCATCAGCCATGGATGAACATATAATAATGTTCGAGAAGTAAGAATTCAAAAGATGAAACAAAGAGCATAAAAATTATGTTGTCAAACAAACAAAGCCAATCCCATGAACTTTAATAGATAATTATTTGACTTGCTATACACATAATCTCTCTGTCTTAAGACAATACTGAATAAATCAAAGCAAACCTACTACAAGAACGCATACTTTAGTCTTATCAAAACTTAAAATACTAGGACATATTTATGCAAAATATGTAAACCACCCAGAAAAACAAAGTAAAATTTAAACTTGTTCTAGAATTCAAGCTTGATGTACAATCTTCGCATCATAATAAACTACATGACAAAACGTATCATTTATCATTTTCACTTACGTATTTCATTTATGATTTATCCACGGGTATTGTTGAGGAAGATGAGTCCAGCCCAAGTTTTGCTATATCTGAAAAAGAAAGTAAGACATACAAATAAAATAAAATAGAAGTCTATAGAAATAAAAAAATTATAACATTTATAAAAAAAACTTACGATCTTCTAGGTTTTCCATATCCTTCAAAGTCTCTTCAACACTAATTGGCATTGGGCGTGAAAGAAGCCAATCTTGTGTGCAAATAAGGCTTTCCACTATCTTAGGAGTCAGTGAACTCCTAAAACAATCAAGTACTCGACCACCAGTACTAAAGGCAGATTCTGAAGCAACAATTGATATTTGAATAGCCAACACATCACGAGCAACTTCAGAAAGTATGGGAAATCTATGACAATTTTTCTTCCACCATCCAAAAATATCAAAATATTCAGAATACTCCTCAACCATCTCATTTAGATATCTATCCAATTCTGAAAAATTACCATCACCAAAACCCCGTGCCTTTTGTTTTTTTGTACTTCTCAAGAATTGATTGTCTTTTTAAATCTGTTTGATTTGCACTTTTTTGCTCAACATCACTTACTTGTTGAATAGATAACACTTTTGATTTGCTTCCTTGAGGCTCCATCTTCTCCTTGTAATTTTTATACAAACAAATCAAAGTTTCTTTTATTGTCTTTCCTGCTCTTGCACCCATTTAATCTCCATAAAATTCTAACAACATTAATTCAACAAAATCCAATTTGTGTCTTGGATCGAGCACCACCGCAACATAGAGTTCATTTTCTCGGGATCTCCCCAGTACTTGTCAATTTTTTTTTTCATTTTAATTCCCATAGAATATACACCAAAATCGTCAGTTTCTTTCCAATCTTTCAAAAATGTGTGAATGAAACTAATATCATGTGTAAAAGTATTTGATGTGACATACAATGAACATGAAACTTTCAAAGTCAGTTCATAAAATATTTGCAATAAAGCAGCAAAAGTCCCCACATTTTCCCAATCGCCACTAGTAGGCCTCCCATCGAAAGTTCTCATTTCTTTCCTAGGTTTACCATCTGTATCGAATACCACCTCTGTGAGACCCCGAAAATAAAATAGCTTTGATGGCATTTTGGTAAATAATTCGAAAAATATTCAATTTATTTTGATGACATTTTCGTAAATAAGTTGAAAAATAATGAATTAATTTTAAGAGCAAAATGATAATTGTGTTATGATTTTTAACATAATTGTCTGAGTATTAGCCCAAATGATTTGATATTAGGATATAACGTAAAAAACTCAAAGATATAGAAGTTTCATGTTTTGAGTTTTGAAAAATTTGATCGTTTAATTGGTCCAATCGACGAACCGAATTCAGTTTTGGGATCGTTGGCATGAGGTCTTCGATTTGAGGTATAAATTTTATATTTTTGGTGATGTTTGAAATTCATCGATTTTTGGAATAAATACGATAAATTGTTAAATTATACAGAAATTGAAGATTGTTGAATAGTGTATGATTTTAACGAAAAAAAGATGATTATAGTGATGTTATTTTGTATTATTCCCAATTTATAATAATTAGGGAATTTTAATCGTATGGTTGGAATTGAATAATTATTTGTCAGTTATTATTAATTCTGATAAATATATGCGGTATAATAACCGACAAAAAACTAAGTTTTGAAGTTGGAATTGAATTATGCTATGATTTGAATTTGATATGAATTTTTGAAGTTTCAAAAGATATTTGAAACTTATATTATTGATTTTGAATTATGTTATTGATTGAAATGAACAGGTTATATAGATTATTATACTGCAATCTCCAAGCTACATCAATTGAAAACGAAGAATTGAGGTATGTTGCGACCGAGTAACATACGACAGGTATCTGTATCATATGATATATGTTTGATTGATTTGATTGAGAATATGTGTCTATATGCCTTATGTGATGACTTGATGTGGCATACATGACATTGTGATTGGAATATCGATGTATAGAATAAATATTTTGTTAACACACATCGTTTGACGCATACATCGATACATGACATGCACGTTGAGCTATGATCCTTGGATACCCTGATATGATTTGATTTGATTCTGGGTTTGTGAACACGATGCTATGTTTGGTAGTACATGACCCTTAAAGCATAGTCATTGTGGCCCCGATGATTGATTGGGATTTGGGATTTGATGGCGCTTTGTCGACGCTATCATACGAGTATCCCTGATTGAGGCCGGTGTGCCAGCTCGAGCATTGATTTGATAGCGATTCGTTTGATTCTGACATGTGCTCAGTGGATGGGCATTTGACCTGATAACCCCACGACATACATGCATTGCATATCATATATCATCGTGTACATATCTGTTGTATATATGATGGTTGTTCCATACGGAGCTTTTCTCACCCCCAATGGGGGCTGTTGTTATTTTTGTGTGTGGACAATGGCAGGTACTCCAGGATATCAGGAGACCAGAGAGGGTGCTTCTGGAGGGAGTCACTGTTGAGTTGAGGTTTTATGCTTTGTTTCCCAGTATATATGTATATGTATCTATATACCGGGGCATGTCCCGAGGATATAAGTTGTTTGTATGTGATTGGTTTTGATTATGTGTGGGCGTGTTTTATGATATGAGATTAAATACTATTTTTAGTATTCAAATTATAGAAGAGATATTTTGGGCTCATTTTAAAGAAAATTTAAACTCGTTTTCCATTGTAATTAATTAACCCTGATCAGATTGTGTTGTAATCACGATTAGTTGTTAAGAGCCCCACACGGAGTGGTATCAGAGCATAGCTGGGAATGCTCGATTGAGTCTTGTGTACACAGAATATGCACAAATGAATTGTGCATATGTGTTTGATTTATTTGTACTACTTGCTCCTACTTGATTTAGTTTGAGTAAGTTATTGATGAGATTGATGATATGAGATGATTATGATGTGAAATTGTTATTGATTTGTGATATTCATTCTCTGATTTGTAGATGGATCCCACAAATGAAACTGCGAGTAGCAGTACTAAGAGGATAGTTGGACAATTTGAACGATTGTCCATGGATTTAGTGATGGCTCGATTCCAGGATTTGAAACCATCGAGGTTCTTTGGCACTGAGAATGCCGAAAGAGCAGAGGCCTGGTCGAAGGATATTGAGCACTTGTTTAATATTGTTGAATATTCTAAGGCTCGACGAATGAAGCTTGCCTTGTATCAATTCAAAGACCGAGCAAAATATTGGTGGGAAGCCGCTGAGATTGGACTGAAAGAGGCCGGGATTGAAATCACATGGGATGTCTTCAAGGCCCAATTTTTGGAGCATTATTCCCTTCCTTCTTATTATACTGCCCAAGAGAATGAATTTAATAGTCTGCAGTAGGGAACGATGACTTTTGCAGAGTATGTTTCGAAGTTTTCGACTTTGTTGAAGTATGCACCTCACGTAGCTGGGAATGCAAAAGTGAAATATAACAGATTTGTGAATGGATTGCATCCTGCTATATATACTTTTGTCATTTCAGGATTGCCTACGAGCTACGTAGAGGCAGTTGAACGAACAAAGGCAGTCGAAGCTGGACTAAGGCGAGGAGGTCCACAGTATACTCCTTCACCTCCAGTGTCAGCTCAGCAGCCTACCTTGCGTATGATAGGTAGGAATTTAAGAAGACGGGTTCCACTGTTTCTTCGTCTTCTTTGAGTTCCAGTGGATCCCAGAAAGGGAGTCCCGTGATTGCTCCTTATTGTAGTCATTGTGGAGGCAGACATACTACCGAGTAGTGTCGAGGTATGTTTGGTACTTGTTATCAGTGTGGGCATGAAGGCCATTTATCTCGAGTATGTCCGAACAGGGGTACGACTTCGTCCTAACCCCAGCCAGGATTTAGAGGTGGCCCTAGTATGATGAGACCTGCTGTTCCTGTTCCCTCTTTTCAGCAGTTGAGTGTTCCACGATATCAAGGACCTGGTGGTCAGACTGCCCAAGTTCTTCCTCAAGTTCAAGTATATGCTATGACTGAGGATCAGGCGAAGGAAGTTCCTGGTGGTGTGATTGCAGGTATTTGCATGCTTTGCGATTATCCTGAACGTGTTTTATTTGATACAGGAGCATCCCACTCATTCATATCTCATGCATTTGTTGCATCACATGATATTATGTGTACTCCGTTGTATGATACTTTTTCGATAGCCACACCAGCAGGAAAGATTATTAGTCTGAGAAAGTTGTGCAGAATTGTGTATTGATATACGAGGATAATGTGATATTCTTGAATTTGATTGTCCTCCCAATGCACGAATTTGATTGTATTGTTGGCATGGATATCTTGACAACAAATTGAGCTACTGTTGATTGTTGTCATGGAGTGGTTCAATTTCGACATATTGATGGACCCAAATGGAATTTTTATGGCAATGGTTCCCAAGCCAAAATTTCATTGGTATCTTCTTTGTAAATGTCCCGACTTTTGTTTAGCGGGGATGAGGGTTATCTTATCTACGTTATTGATGTCTATAAGAAGGATCTTTCTTTATCTGAGATTCCCTGTTGTGAAAGGATTCCCAGATGTACTTCCCGATGAGATTCTTGATTTTCCTCCTCATCGAGAAGTTGATTTTAGTATTGATCTTGTACCGGGAACTGCGCCTATTTCGAAAGCTCCTTATTGCATGGCACCATTGGAATTGAAAGAACAATTACAGGATCTTCTCGATAAGGGATATATTCGACCGAGTGTATCACCTCGGGGAGCTCCAGTTTTATTTGTTCGAAAGAAAGATGGTACTATGCGAATGTGTATCGATTATAGGCAATTGAATCAGGATACTGTGAAAAACAAATACCCACTTCCTTGTATTGATGATTTATTTGATCAGCTTCAGGGTGCTTCTGTATACTCGAAGATTGATCTTCGTTCTGGTTATCATCAAGTACGAGTTCGAGAAGAAGATGTGCCTACGACTGCTTTTCGTACCAGGTATGGCCACTATGAGTTTTTGGTTATGCCTCTCGGTCTCACGAATGTTCCTGCTGGTTTTATGGATCTAATGAATCCTGTCTTCCGAGATTATCTTGACCGATCCGTTATTGTATTTATTGATGATATTTTTGTGTATTCAAAATCGAAAAATGAGCATACTGAACATTTGAGACTGGTACTTCAAACTCTTCGCAATAGCCATTTATATGCTAAATTGTCCAAATGTGAATTCTGGATGGACAAAGTAGTATTTTTAAGCCACGTCATTTCGAGACATGGCATATCTGTTGATCCTGTGAAGGTTGAAGCCGTATTGAATTGGCCAAGAGCTACGAATGTTCCTGAGATCCGTAGCTTCATGGGTTTAGCTGGTTATTATCGTCGCTTTATTGAAGGGTTTTCGAAGATAGCTAAACCTATTACTCAACTGACACAGAAGAATCAGCGATTCATTTGGTCAGATGAATCTGAAGCTAGTTTTCTTGAATTGAAGACGAGATTGACCACAACACCTGTGCTTACTATTCTCTCAGGTACCGGAGGATTTGTAGTGTACAGATGCATCTGGTAAAGGTTTGGGCTGTGTTCTGATGCAACATGGCAAAGTGGTTGCTTATGCGTCTCGTCAATTGAAGTCTCATGAAACACGTTATCCTGTTCATGATCTTGAATTGCCTGCCACTGTGTTTGCCTTGAAGATTTGGCGCCATTACTTGTACAGAGAAAAATTTGTTATTTATTCAGATCATAAGAGTCTGAAATATCTCTTTTCTCAATCTGATTTGAATATGAGGCAACGTAGATGGATGGATCTCTTAAAGGATTTTGATTGTGAGATTCAGTATCACTCTGGATCGGTGAATGTTACTGCGTATGCCCTTAGCCGTAAAGTTCATGATTATGTTTTAGCTTCTGTTAATGTCGCCAAAGTACACGAGGATATATGTACTTCTGGCTGGACTTTTCACTCGAATTGGAATTTTGTCACTGTCTCAGCATTGCAAATTGAGTCGAATTTGATATCTAAAACACGAAAGACCCAACGAAGTGATGCTCAGATCCAAAAGTCGAAAGAACTTGTATCTGCAGGACATCAGTCTGGATTTCATATTTCTTCTGATGGTTCTTTACGACTTAATGGTCGGCTGGTAGTTCCTGATAATTCTGATTTGAAATCTACCCTTCTTCGAGAAGCACATTGTAGTAAATACAGTATTCACCCTGGAGTAGGGGTGTTCAAATTTCGGATAAAAATCGAAAAAACCGAAAATCCAAACCGAAAAAACCGAACACTAAACCGAACCGAAAACCGAATTTTATAATTCGGATATAAATGTTAAAACTGAAATTAATTTGGTTCGGTTTCGGATTATAAATGTCAAAACCGAACCGACCGAAAAAACCGAAATTTAATTAAATTAATAATGTTATTTTTATTTTATATTATTTATTGAGATGATATTAGTGAATGAAGAATTATTTTGAATAATACTTAGTTGATTATTGTTTATGTAATTCATTTGTACTTTATATTTAAATATTTTACTAAGAAATCATTTAAAAAGATAACATATTATATTTTATAATATATTTATATTGTTAATTTAAATAATTGTATCAAAACCGAAATAACCGACCGAAATAACCGAACCATTTCAGTAGAAAACCGAACCGAACCGAAAAAAATGGTTCGGATATCGGATTATATATTTGTAAAACCGAAAACCGAAAAAACCGAAATAAAAAACCGAAAACCGAACCGAATCGACCGATGAACACCCCTACCCTGGAGGCCGAAAGATGTATTTGACATTGAGACCTCAATTCTGGTGGAGACGTATGAAGAAGGACATCGCTGAATTTATTTCTAAATGCCTTGTTTGCCAGCAAGTGAAAGCCGAGAGAATGAAACCGGGAGGATTACTTCATAGTCTTGAAATCTCGAAATGGAATTGGGAACATATTGCTATGGATTTTGTGACTCATTTACCTCGTTCGCCCAAGTGCTGTGATGCTATTTGGGTTATTATTGATCGGCTTTCGAAATCTGCACATTTCATTCCGTATGAGCGGACTTATCCTTATAAGAGAATGACCCGTTTATACATCGAGAATATTCTGAGACTGCACGGTGTGTCAGTCTCAATTGTATCTGAACGTGATCCAGGTTTGCTTCTAAATTTTGGGGTAGTTTCCAAGAAGCTATGGGTACGCGTTTGGCTATGAGTACTGCTTATCATCCTCAAACTGATGGCCAGACTGAGCGTACAATCCAAACGTTAGAGGATATGTTACGTGCAATAGTGATGGATTTGAGAATGAGATGGCAAGATGCCTTACATTGGTAGAAATTTCTTACAATAATAGCTTCCAAACGAGCATTGGTATGACACCTTTTGAAGTCTTATATGGTAGACGATGTAGGTCACAGTTATTCTGGAATGAAATTGGTGAAAGACAAATGAATGGACCTGAAATGATACAGGAAATGAATGATAAGGTTCGGTTGATTCGACAGCGTATGAAAGCTACCCAGGATCGTCAAACGAGTTATGCGAATAAACGAAGACGACCTTTAGAATTCCTGAAAGATGATAAAGTGTTTTTGAAAAATCTCCCTTTAAAGGCACTGTTCGATTTGGCATGCGAGGGAAATTATCTCCTCGATATGTTGGTCCATACGAAATCGTTGATCGAGTTGGGGATCTTGCTTATCGATTGGCATTACCACCAGCTTTATCTGCTATTCATGATGTATTTCATGTTTCTATGTTGAGAAAGTATGAACCAGATCCATCACATGTGCTTCAACCTAATGAGGTTGAACTCGATCCATCTATTTCTTATGTTGAGCAACCTGTTCGTATTATGGATCGGAACGAGAAGATATTGCGTAATAAGTCGATTCCACTAGTTCGAGTATAATGGACACGTCATGGTGTGGAAGAATCGACGTGGGAGTTGGAAAGCAAGATGCAAGATTCATATCTGCATTTGTTTGATTCTCTTCCATCTGTCCATTGTATTCAATGTATAATGATCCATTTACTGATTTTAGTTTTGATATGTACTATAACTGGTGACATATTATATGTTTGCCAATGTTATGTATATAAAGATGTTTGAGATTTCGAGGACGAAATCTTTTAAGTTGGGGAGAAATGTGAGACCCCGAAAATAAAATAGCTTTGATGGTATTTTGGTAAATAAGTTGAAAAATATTCAATTTATTTTGATGGCATTTTCATTAATAAGTGGAAAAATTAGGCCAAATTATTTGAGATTTGGATATAACATATATATATATATATATATATATATATATATATATATATATATATATATATATATATATATATATATATATATATATATATATATATATATATATATATATATATATATATATATATATATGAAACTCATGTATGAATCTTCATTCAAATGAAGAGATTTGACAGAAGGTTTGCCAATGAGAAATAAGAGTTTTGATTTTTTCTCTTCGGTCTTGCGACTTATCGGTTTATCCAATTGACGAATCGACATCAGTTCTGAGAACGTTGACACGAGTTCTTCAATTTGAGATATAAATTTTATATTTTTGGTTATGTTTGAAATTCGTCGATTTTTGGAATAAATCCGATAAATTGTTAAATCATACAGAAATTGAAGATTGCTGAATAGTGTATGATTTTAACGAAGAAGAGATGATTATAGTGATGTTATTTTGAATTATTCCTAATTTAATATAATTAGGGAATTTTAATCGTAGGGTTGAGATTGAATAATTATTTGTCAGTTATTATTAATTCTGATAAATATATGCGGTAGAATAACCAACAAAAAATAAGTTTTGAAGTCGGAATTGAATTATGCTATGATTTGAATTTGATATGAATTTTTGAAGTTTCAAAAAATATTTGAAACTTATATTATTGATTTTGAATTATGTTATTGTAGATAGATTATTATAATGCAATCTCCAAGCTACATCAATTGAAAACGAAGAATTGAGATATGTTGCGACTGGGTAACATACGACAGGTATCTCTATCATATGATATATTTTTGATTGATTTGATAGAGAATATGTGTCTATATGCCTTATGTGATGACTTGATGTTGCAAACATGACATTGTGATTGGAATATCGATGTATAAAATAAATATTTTGTTAACACACATCGTTTGATGCATACATCGATACATGACATGCACGTTGAGCTATGATCCTTGGATACCTTGATATGATTTGATTTGATTCTGGGTTTGTGAACACGATGCTATGTTTGGTAGTACATGACCCTTAAAGCATAGTCATTGTGGCCCCGATGATTGATTGGGATTTGGGATTTGATGGCGCTTTGTCGACGCTATCATACGAGTATCCCTGATTGAGGCCGGTGTGCCAGCTCGAGCATTGATTTGATAGCGTTTCGTTTGATTCTGACATGTGCTCAGTGGATGGGCATTTGACCTGATACCCCCACGACATACATGCATTGCATATCATATATCATCGTGTAGATATCTGTTGTATATATAATGGTTGTTCCATACGGAGCTTTGCTCACCCCCAAGGAGGGCTCTTGTTGTATTTGTGTGTGTACAATAGCTGGTACTCCAGGATATCAGGAGACCAGAGAGGGTGCTTCTGGAGGGAGTCACTATTGAGTTGAGGTTTTATGCTTTGTTTCCCAGTATATATGTATATGTATCTATATACCGGGGCATGTCCCGAGGATATAAGTTGTTTGTATGTGATTGGTTTTGATTATGTGTGGGCGTGTTTTATGATATGAGATTAAATACTATTTTTAATATTCAAATTATAGAAGAGATATTTTGGGCTCATTGTAAAGAAAATTAAACTCGTTTTCCGCTGTAATTAATTAACCATAATCAGATTGTGTTGTAATAACGATTAGGAGTTAAGGGTCCCACAACCTCTCCATCATCATTCACAACATCAATCCATTTTCTGAGTTGAAGATCCAATTTATAACATGGATCTTGTTCATCAAATCTTTCGAAAGCCCTTTCAAATTTTTGAACTATATTTAACATCAAGAAAGTTGAGTTCCATCTTGTTGATACGTCAAGACAAAGAATTCTTCCTTTCAATTTTTTCAATCTTCACACATTCTTTAAACTTGTTTAATCTAGAAGGAGATTGTTTATCATATTTCACTGCATCTTTGACCCTTGTCACTGACTCACTCATATCTTTCAAGCCATCAACAACAATCAAATTGATTGTATGAGCTACACACCTCATATGAATGCACTCTCCCTTTAAGATAGTAAAATCCCAATTTGCCATCTTTCTTTTCAAATTACTGATTGCGAAATCATTTGAACTTGCATTTTCAAACGTAATCGTCAAAATTTTGTCAATTTTCCAATCCCTTAAGCATGTCTCAATTGCTAAACTAATGGAATCACCTTTATGACTTGTAACTGGACAAAAATGGATTATATTTTTTTTGTAAAGTCCAATTTTTATCAATAAAACGAGCTGTCTGACACATATAATTGATCTTTTGAATCGATGTCCATGTAGTCAAACAAACTCTTTGTGATGAATTTTTAAAGAAACTTTTTAACCTCTCTCTCAACTTCATATAAATCAACAATATCACGTACAACTGTCCATCTTGAAGGGATTCGAAACTTTGAACATGTTATAGCCATAAACAGTTTAAATCCATCTCTCTTTTGCACATTGTTGTAGACTTAATTGTGCTTGATTTGTCTCAATAACATGTGGGTTTTTCTACACGAATACATATGTGCCCTCAAACTCGCTGTTCCATTTTTATATGGATCACAATAAAATTCCTTCCCAAAATACTTGCATTTAGCTTTAGTTTCATAATCAGAATTGGAAAATTTTGTGAAATGCTTCCATACCTCACTTCCTCGTTTCATTGCTTTTCGTTTGGTTGCCTTCACGTTATAATTCACACATGTTTTTATTCCAGTTGAAGTTTGTGGAATGGAACAACTATCATCAATATCCATAATTGATATATCTTCTTGCCTTGACATCTACAATTGAATCATAAAATTTTTCATCAAAATTACAAACAACAAACCAATCGTGAAAAGTAAATCAATTTTTTGCATAAAAAATAACGATTAATATATAGCTTTGTTTACTTAAAAATTTGAGTGAGCCATTCTTTATCAATGTTACCGTATGAATATAATATTCTTGTCGAAAATGAAAATTTTGATTAGCTCATAAGCTGTTATTAGAAAACATGGTAGGATAACTTTCGAAGACTTAATATTTAATAAGTTTTTGATTAATATCTCCTGATATAAATCAAAATTTCGCTCTTCACAATTATTTTGCCCATAACAGCAAAATATTTTGTGGGTTAATCATGATTAGACTCTGAATTGAGGTGCTCTGTCATGGCGAAGCTTGATTCCTTCTTCAGCAAATGCTTTAATGCTGCTAAATGGTAATTCCTCATTTCTACTCATCTGACCCATAATTTTGTGTGTTTTATTGGTGAATCAAGTTTTCATTTCTTTAGGGTTCATGGGCTGTTATTGGAAAACACCATGTGCAGTGTTTGTACTATAAATGAAAAACTTAAGATTTAATCCTAAAAAGACTATAAAAAAAACCAACCCAACACAAGTATACAACAATGACAGAAGAATCAATAAAACAAACATTGTCACCTCTTGCTCACCAGCTTGTTTTCGTTGTTGAATAGCCTGCTCAGCACTTGCCTCCCGCACTCATCTCTCAGCTTCGAAATACATGTATGTGACAAGTAGTAGAATACGGGGTATTGTTCTGCGTGAAATTTCATTCATTTAATATGCATTTCAAAATTAAAAAAATTTCCTTTGCTTAAGATGCCTTCCAAAATGAAAAATTGAATGTTATCTCAATTCTCACGCAATAAGCAGAATGACAATGACGTTAGATATTAGGTCAAATAAAACTTATAATGGGTTGACAAGTTTGGCCCATATATGAAACTTGGGCTTCTTTACAATGAATTTCTAATTATCCATGTGCAATTTAAATTACTATAAATGGTAAATCGATTTTTTTGGTTTAATAGAAATTTTCAAATTAAAAACAAAACCTAACCGAATTAATCGATTTTTTAAAATTTCAAAACCGAACTTCTGAATTAACCGAACCGAATTTTCTAAATAATTCGGTTCGATCGGTTAATTCGGTTTAACCGAAATTTTGCACACACCTAGTTGATGATGGCTTAAAATATTTGATTTGTATTACTTATATCAAGAAGGTGCATCTTCTTTTCGGAGTTCATCACATAAGAACTCCAAAGTGAAGCGTGCTTGACTTGGGACAATTCTGGGATAGGTGACCCCCCTGAGAAGTTTCTTAGGGTGCGTATGAGTGATGACATAAGCACGCTGAAAAGATTCGTTTTGGTACAGTGTGGACAGTCGTCAAATGTGGGACGTTACAAAATCCATCTTAAAAATCCATCTTTAGGGTTCATTCATATTTTTTTTTTCAATTTTAATTTGTATAATATTTATTTAAGATATTCCCAATAAGATTGGCATTTCATCGCATGAAAATAAGAGAACTATAGAAAGAAGATATAATAGATTTAGAATACACCAAAGAATTTTGAAATTATTGACCACCTTAGTATTTCAATTTTTTTTTCCCAAATTTGGCTTTGGCCTGTTTAATTTTTTTTCTAGCCCAAAAAACTTAACAAGACATTTTTATAACTATATATAATAATATTTGGCCATGAAGTCATGACTTCATCAGATTGGGCTCAGGCCCGGCCATGTAAAAAATAATGTCAAATGCTAAATATTATTTAGGTAATTAATGAATACGTTTATTATTTACCAAGTTTTTCTTTTTAAATAAAAACGAAGAAACCTTTTCAAATGAAGATATACTCCATAGTAAACAACTAGAGAAAAATCTCCCAAAAAATAAATGCATGAAAATTAGCATCACATAATTATTATATTGGTCCTCCGATCCAAATTTTGTCAAAGAAATTGTGATGACAAAAGAGGTCTTCCGCCACTCATTCTTTTTCTAAACCCAATCATTCTTGTTTCATACATGTCAAAACTTCCAAATTATGACAAGGATTTTGGTCGATATTCAAGGGACTTTAATATTTATGTATAATTTTTCAAGAAATGGCCCCCTCGAAATTTCCCAGTACTAAACTGTCATATGCTTGTAGACTTGCAATATCGCAACATCATTTATCAAATAGGTGAAGTGTGCCAGAGTAAACAAAATCCTTCACAAGAAATCAGGCATACACAAATTATCTCCAAAAAGTAAAAATTTGAGAATATTTTTGGAAAACTACAACTGAAAATTTAGTTGACAACTTAAAAGGATTCTCTATTTCACAAACATCAGCTTTAGAAAGCGTTCCACTTGTTTGTTCCACCTTTTCCTCCATTGTATGCAGAATGCAAGAAGCGCAATGACTAATGTTAATCCGAAAACATAACCAGAGATGAACATGATTTTCCAATCAAATTCTGTTATAATCGAACCACTTGATACCTCCTCTGCTACTGGTGGGGAAACCTCACAGGCTGTGTTCAAAGGGAACCCACATAAGCCTGTGTTTCCTATGTAGCTTTCTTCAGTAAATGTTTGTAATTGAGGGCCCGAGGGGATTCTTCCAAATAGCTTATTGTAGGACAAATTCAGGAAAGAAAGGAATGTGAAACTTGCTAGCTCCTCTGGTATCATTCCTGTCAACTGGTTTCTTGAAAGGTCAAGTGATCCGAGCCCTGTTAAGTTTCCTACTGATTTTGGAATTGATCCTGTGAGACTATTGTGTGATAAGTTGAGAACGTAAAGTGAATTGAGTTGTCCTAAATCTTCGGGAATCGCCCCTTCAAAATTGTTGCTAGAGAAATCAATCGATGTGAAGATGGTCAAAATCTTGACGAGCTCCAACTCTAGTCCTTTGATGGTTACTGTCACTGTGTCCTGGTAGTATAAGTTGGCCAGTTCCAGATAATTGAAGCTAATGTGGTCCAATCCATCAATTTCCTGCCTCATTCTTTTCCAACTTGAGAAATAGTTTGAATTCAGACACTCACCGAAGTTGTTTGAAGCTATATCGATGATTTGAATATTTGACCAGCTTTGATTGGCCTTAGGACATGTGATACCTCCATGAAATCTGTTGGAACGCAAGACAAGAACGCGCAAGCTGGATGAAGTTTGTAACATGCATGGGAACCTGTCATAAATGTTGTTGCTTCCGACATTCAAGACTTCTAAAGATTTGCAATTGGCAAGGACATTGGAATTTTCCCTTCCAAATTGTTCCTACTGAGGTCTAAAGTTTGTAGGCCACAACTGATGGGAAAGTTGTCGGGAATATCACCGCTGATGTTGTTTTTACCAAGATTCAATACCCCAAGTCTCTCGTTATTTCTTAAAAGACAGGGTGGTATACTACCACTCAATGAGTTGCCAGAAAGGTCAAGAACTTCAAGGTAATTTGCATGACAAAGAGATGCAGGAATTGCTCCGGTATGGCTATTATTTGCTAGAGATAAAAACGAAAGATAGGGAACGAAATCGCCAATATCATGTGGAATTGTCTCTTGAAATCTATTACTCGAGTAATCAACATATATAGAATACTCGGAGGGAATTGGAAACTGACCATGAAGTTGGTTTGAATGCAAGTCTAGCACGGAGAGTGAACTTGGCATAATGTATGGCCTTTGTAGTCCAACCAGAAAATTGCAAGATAAATTCAAATGCAAAAGTTGCCCATTTCCAATTTTCCAAATCCAACTAGGTATTTCTCCACTAATATGATTATTTGACAGGTCCAAAAAAGTCAACATTGTTTGGTTTTTCAGATCAGGAAAATTGTTCAGCTTACAAGACGCCAAATTTAACCTAGTAAGTTTGAGAAATCGGGACAGAATTGAATTTGTGGTTTGAACTTCAACTGTCAAGTTGTTGTAAGCAAGCTCCAATCTTGCAAGATTGGGAAGCTTTTGCATCATTTCCAGCTGTATGGTGCCATTGAAGGAGTTGAAGGAAAGTGAGAGAACCTTGAGCATTTCAAAGTCAAAAAATGATATGGGAATGGAACCTTCCAGTAGGTTACTGCTCAACTCTAGGGTATCCAGGTTTGAGGAATTCACGGTGGAAAATTCTTGGATGTGGCCACTAAATTGGTTGTTCGAGAGCTGAAGTTTCTGTAGTGAAGGGAGACTAAAGAGAGACGAGGGAACGTTCCCTCTGAGCGAATTATAACCCAAATTTATAATTGTTAGATTGGCGAGACCTTCAAAATGCCTGGAAGAAATCGATCCCATGAGTTTATTATAACTGAGGTCTATGTATTCAAGTTTCTTGGACATTTGAAATGGCGGGATGGAACCGGTAAAAGAGTTGAACGAGAAATCCACATTAACCAGTTCTGTTAAGTTTGTTATTGTGGATGGAATCGGTCCCATAAAATTGCAATTAGACAGGACTAGCATGGACAACATTCTAAGATTGCCTATGGAATCTGGTAATGTACCTGAGAAGTTAGTGTAGCTGAGAATTATAGTCCTAAAAGATCCAATCTGAGGAAACTGGGGTATGGTGCCCTTGAGTAACACATTGTTTGATAAATCAAGATTCTGTAGAGTGGATAGCCGGAAGGTCATCTCGGGAAAGGAACCACGCAAAGAGCAAGAGCTGAGACTCAAGGTGGACAAATTTGAGAACCTTGTGAGAGTATCTGGAACTGTTGATGACAAATTGTTCCTGTCAAGACGTAGAACTGAAAGAAAACGAAGCTGTGAAAGAGAATCCAAGGGACCTGAGAGACCACAATCCCGCAAGCTTAAATATCTTAAATTGGGTAAAGATGAAGATATAGTTGGGGACCAATCGCTTGGAGAATCTGAAATTTTAACACCATCGAGATTGAGTTCTATGAGATAAGTGAGATTTTGAACAAGCATCGTGAAATTTGGATTCTCGAGTGTCAAGGGATGGAGAAAGTCTCGAAAAAGGGTGGAGAGATCAAGACTGACCAAGCTCCTTGACGTGGATAGCTCCATGGGAATCTGTCCACCAAAACCAGCATTTGACAGATTCAAGAATGCCAAATTGGTGAGATTCTGAATCCCTTTTGGAATAATCTCACTATTGTTGAACCTGTTGCTTGCCAAATTTAGCTTTTCAATATGTATAAGACTGAAAAGACTCGAATCCTCGATCCCACCTGAAATTGACTCACCATCGAGCTCCAAACTTATCACATGTCCTTTGCTATCACAAGCTACCCCATCCCATTTGCAGCAGTCCACATTCTGATTCCAGTTCACCAACCTTCTTGAAATTGTGGAGTTGTAAACAAGGCTGCTATTCAACTGCAACAACAATGATCTTTGATCATCCAAACAATGACCAAAAACCCGAGAGACCGACAGGATTCGGAACAAAAACATCAAAAGAATCCATGGACAAACTAGAATTCTCATTGGATAAAGTTCACACAAACGCCCTTACATGAGCATATCAAGTGAAAAGGTGGTAGAATTATAATCTGTCAACTTCACAGTTCTTGCCGTATTGGATCCAAGCCAAGAGCAGCACACTTTTTGGTAAGAAATAGAGGAGACTTGGGATTTCCAAAAGACAAAAAGGAATAGAGAGTGTGCGAATTTTACTTACCAAAAGGGTCCACTAAATTCTAACAGGAAATTGTCACTGAATTTAATGTATTCATTTGGAGTCTTCAGTCCAATTTGTGCGTTTACTCACGAGTCAAAGTCACTCTAATTGCTTCACACTCATTTCCAGTCAATAGCTTCACACACACCCTCACACTTAATTATTATATTGGGGCCTCCGATCCAATTTTGTCAAAGAAAGTGTGGTTATTGTTATGACCAGAGGGGTCTTTCAATTTGTGATGTGAATATTTATTTCCTTGTAACTTTGTCTCGGTCAGTCTTCCGCCACTCATTCTTTGTCCAAAGCCAATCATGTCTTGTTTCACATCTACATTGCCCAAAAGCTATATATTTTTTGTATTAACGGCATGAGTATTGGTGGAAAAAATATATAAAATTTAAGGTCAAATTCGAGTTATTGAATTTGTAGAAGTCAATGTATTGTTCATTCATTTAATTGATGTATTTATTTATTTGAACTCGTTAAACACATGAGCATTACATTAGTGTTTTTATTTTTTAATAGAAAATTACAACATAAGAAACTTTTAAAATAATGTTACGTAAAAATTGAATAGATATTTGATAATAAAAATACATTAGAGAATAATATTTTCTTGATACATAAGTCTAAGAAAATGAACTTTAAAAATAATATTACGTAAAATTGAATAGATATTTGATAATAAAAATAAATTAGGGAAGTAACATTTTCTTGATACATACTTTTTAGAAAAAAATATTAAAAAAATAGATTTTTGAATAAAAAATATATTATTCTTTAAAAATATTAAAAAATATTTATTTATCTATTATACTTATAAAAGTGTGAAAAAAAATTACCAATTTTTTCATTGTGAATTTTCTACCATCTGGTAAATTATGTATTGTTAGATTAATTGCATGAAAATTTTTTACACCATTTTTGAGAAATCTAATAAAAATGATAGATTAAAAATGAATACATGTTTGATAATAAAAATACATTTTTTTATGTATATTTAGGGGGATAATCGTTGAGCTACAATATCTCGGTTTTTGAAATATTGAACACTGATGAATTAAATCGAGTTTGATTTGTAAACCAAGCGGAAGACACTCAAAATAATCGTTCATAAAAACCGATTAAACATTTTGTAAATCATTTAAAATATATGCAAGTTGAATATGTAAAAATATTTTAGTTGAAACATTTTATCAAACACTTGGTATACAATATTTTGGTATTTGAATAATGCTACAACAATGCATCTTTAAAATAATGGAAATGAAAAGTAAATGTAATAAACAAATAGACACGAATTTGTTTATGGATGTTCGGAGATTAACAACTCCTACGTCACCCCTTCTTCCCCTTGGGAAGAATCCACTAGAAGACTTTGATTTATAAAACACCTTGTACAAACCCATTTCAACTTAGGACTTATCTCTTGCCTAATTGAAACTCCTAGCACACTCTCGATTTTAGGCCGCAACCTCACAATCCACATAATGTTTAACGTCTCTTATGTCAAGACTAAAAACACAATCTTTAATGTCTTTGTGTGAAGACTCACTCATCTAATATTTGAAGTTCAACTCTCTTTTATATGTGTGATTGATTGTGTGTAGGAATTTATCATTTACAGTGTACATCTCAAATCTATCCTCACACAAGGACTTGTGCTCTCAAGTAGCAGATTTCTTCATGCTAACTGCCCATGCTTTGAATCTCCTTCAAAGGCTCTTGTTTGATCTTCAATATGTTGTATTTTATAGGCCCAACAATGATATATACGTTAGGCACAATAATATGACTGTTTGAAAAGTTTTTGTATTGTTTCTGGAATTGCAATGGTCAAATTCGCCTTGCTGGATATTCTCCTGAGCCTAAACTAGTCAACTTTGGTCAACTGATCAACCGGTCAGCAGTTCAATCTGGTCAATAACTCAACCGGTCAGTAGCTCATTTGGGTCAGCAGCTCAATCTGATCAGCAGTTCAACTGGTTAGCAGTTTAATCTGCTAAACAGTTCAACCGGTCAGCAGCTCATTCGGGTCAGCAGTTGAACTGGTCAACGGTTGGTCAGCGGTTCAACTAGTTCAGTTCAACTGGTGTACTGAAATCATCCTTGCTGATTACAGTTTGTGTAGAGCCAGTATTTCTATCGTCATTTATCAACATCTTAAGCTTCGATTCAAATTTGCAGTCTGAAGATGATTTGTATATCATCATCTTATCTTTCCAACACATACTGAATCGCTTCATTCTAATAATTGAGCTGAGAGAAATGGATAAAATACCCCAACTACTCATACCTAAATGATTGCTGTTTTCGTGCAATCAGTTTGGTCATTTAGCGAATTATTTGACCTAGATAACATCCGATTCTGCCCAAATGACTTGATATACGACTTGTTCCAAATTGAGTTTTCTGATCAGTCAAGTTGGCGGATTGTCATTTGAATCAATCAGTTGAGAGATATCATTGAAAAACCAAAGCTCGTCAGAAATTCAGTTTGGCTAAATTCAGCTTCAATTTGCAACTTTACACATGAGTAAATATGTTAGAAATACAATAACAAGTTTTGTCAACAATAAAAATCAAGATTGTGAACATGAATGTTCTAACAAATGCAAATACAAAAACTCAATAAAGATATATGCAAAATTCTAATTGTTGTAAGGACAAAAATGAAATATTGTTGGGATCGGGAAAGAGTTTAGGAGGGGAGGACGAATGAACTCTTTCAAATTTTTGCTTTTAAAATTGGTTTTCAACCGCTTTGAGGAGGTTGAAAATTCTTCTCAAACTGTTAGAAATATGAACCACTGTAAAGTCCGGAAAATGCTTCAAGATTTCTAATGATTGCTTAAAACTGTTGGCAAACTTATCAACAAAATGTAGTGTGAAAAGTAAGTGCTCGCAAGAAATAAAGACACAAGGTTTTTATGGATGTTCGGAGATGAAAACTTCTACGTCATCCCTTCTTATTCTTTAAGAATGATTCCACTAAAAGACTTCGGCTTTACAAAAACTCTTTGCAACTGTCCAATCAGGACTTATTACACTGCTTATTTTAGAACTCTTAGTGATCACTTTACAATTCTGGATTTTAAGAACACTCAGTTCACTAGACACCACAACTTAATAAAATAACCAAGATGTTACTGATGTAAATAAAACAATATGTTTTCGTAGCACGAAGATGATCCTTGAATGATCAGATATCTTTCCGTTCAATGCGTATGTTGATTGAGAGATGAAGTGTGTAAGCTTCGAGTGCGCTCTGAATCTTTAAGGTATGCAAGCTTATGATGATTTCATTGCTGTGAGTTTGATAATGTATCACGTTGTCTGTCTCTGTCTATGCTTGCATACTTACTTCTCTGTCAATATAGACGATGATCTCAACGGTCAGAATAAGTAACGTTAACCTGTAACAGAGGGAAGCTGTGTCACTATCAGCTGCAACCGCATTAAATGTTCTTCAGAGAAGCATTTAATGTTCTGTTTGCTAGCATGACCTTGAATACCGATCTTTGAATAGTTGCTTTAGAGTTACCGTTTATGGCAAATGCTTTTATCCTCAGACCTTTGTAAGATATAAATGATCTTTCTTTTCTGGGGTAGTTATAAATGTAGATCATTCTTGGGACTGATGTAGAAACTGGCTGACTTTGAAGCGGTGCAAACCATTGAATGTCCTGAACCGGTCAGAGAATGTCTTTCATTAAGTGAACAATAAATATCTCTCTTAAAGACATCTTTGAAACAGCGAGTTTGGGAAGTCCTTCAAAGTTCGAGCTTCTTTTACTTCAAACGGTTGAATTATAAGCGGTCTGTAATTCAAGCGGTCAGGCTTCTTTACTTTTAACCGGTTGCGAAACAAGATGTCCTTTGTTTAAGCGGTTAGATTCCTTTTGCTATAGCTGGTTTAGAAGCTGTCCGGTTGCTGAGCTAGGCGGTAGAGCCGATTCATGTTACATAGAAAATATGCAGCTGTTTCCTGAAACAGTGAAGTGTTTTCTTGATTTTGTCGATCACCAAAATTCTTGGGTAATAATAATTCCTTGAAAAATATCAAAAATTTGTATTTATTCCACCCAATATATATAAGTAGTTATATAAATTTTTGTTATTTATTTCGGTTTAATCTTTTGTTATATATAAGTAGTTATATAAATTCTTAATTAATTTAACTACTTATATATAACAAAAGATTAAACCGAAATAAATAACAAAATGATTCAAATTAAATTTTTAGAAAATCAAAATTTTAATTTTTATTATGAAACTGGTATTTACGTGCATCACACTTGCTTCATGCTAGTTTTTCAAAATACTTCTATTCCGTCTTTCAATTTATTGTATAATTTTTCAAATTCTGTTATATTGAACTACTCAATACCTCCTCTTCTACTGGTGGGGAAACCTCACAGGCTATGTTCAAAGGGAATCCACATAGGCCTGTGTTTCTTGTGTAGCTTGCTTGAGCAAATGTGTGATACCCTTGTCCCACATCGAAAAAATCAAAGATTTAAAATTAGTTTATAATGGCTTACAATGGACTTCTATAGCAACTTGGATAATTCATTTTCGTAAAACGAGGACGAATACGAAGTAGTATCTATAGGGGCCCATTGTGCAGTCAAGCAGCCGCGGGCCCGAGCTTGGGGCGTGACAGAATGATATCAGAGCCGGTCACCGGCATGGAACACCGGGAAATAAGTGCTATGCGGGACAAAGTGCTACGTGCATGCGAGCCACCTCTTGAACCTGCGAGGCAAAGTGCTACATGACGGGAGCCACCTCTTGAACCTGTAGGAGTAACCTCTAGATTCTCGGTGCTGGTGGATCGAGGGTTCATGCCGCGACGAGGATGTCGCGTTTTGAAATAGGGGTGATTGTGATACCCTTGTCTCACATCGAAAAAATCAAAGATTTAAAATGAGTTTATAATGACTTACAATGGACTTCTATAGCAACTTGGATTAATCATTTTCGTAAAGCGAGGACGAATACGAAGTAGTTTCTATAGGGGCCCATTGTGCAGTCACGCAGCCGCAGGCCCGAGCTTGGGGCGTGACAAAATGCTTGTAATTGGGGACCTGAGGGGATTCTTCCAAATAATGTATTGAAGGATCAGTTTCACTTACTTGGCCGCGTATTCCTTGGAATTTTGCCTTCTATTCTCGATCAATTAGTGGGCATCAATGCCCACTCAACTGACTTTGAGTTACGAAGTACTAACTTCATATATCACCCATTAGTTGGTTCATTTAAAATAAAAATAAAGAAAATGAAGATGTTCTGCCATATCATTTTCGTTTGTTGATCAATGTTGATAGGTGTGTGTTGGAGCTAGTGAGCTTTTCTCCCGGAAAATAGTGATTCAGTTGAGAATTGATCCTAATTCAATGCACTCTATTTCTTTGTGAATCTGGTGGATTTATTTCTTGGAGTTGATGGTCTGCTTGAGAGAAACTGCCAATGAAACAATGGTACAACATAATTTTAGGGTGACAAAGCTTCTCTCTGGATTAGTGTTCCATTGAGAATTGATTCTAATTCCATGTGCCAACCTCGTATTAATGTCCGAGGTATAGAAGCTGAACTATTTCTAGACTATCAATTAATATTCATATCATTTGGATTTTTGTCAAGTAAGTCCAGTAAAGTACAAATGATTTATCATATATATTGATAACTTTATCTGAAAAATTACATCGTTTGAACACAATCAACTTTAATTGTTCTGATTTATTTTATATAGCGTGTTTCTCTCCAGTGATTTACTCATAATTCATTTCATTTTACCAATGGAAAATCTTCTACGTTCCAAATTTTGATGAATGTTGATATTGTTTTAGTGATGCGAATGAAGACCTATTTAACTTTAAAGAAAATGTAGTTTTGCCCCCTGGAATTGCATCAAGGTTGAGCTACGTAGCACTTTCTATTTCATATAAATTTCTTGTATTAATATCCTGAACAATTTATGTGATAAAATTTATTAGATGTTAGACGGGTGTTTTGAATTTTTTCAAATATCAAAATCTAGATCATAGAGGATTTTCAAATATACTCATGGGAAATTGAAATTGCTTATTAATAAGTCACTAGAGACAAATACAATAAATAAAATAAATTAGAGTAATTAACGCTGATTATGTTCAAATGATGTAATTTTTTCGGACAAAGATAGCAATTTATACTTTGCTAGAAATAAGTTTTTATACCAACAGACCTAAACTTCTTTGCACTCCCTTCACGTGGAAGATCGAGATGTTGAGATTTTCGTTTCAAATTGTACTGTTCTCGAACACTTGTCTATCATGGGTTCTTATAGGTTAAAAGAGGTGTCGTTGGTCGAACATTCGAAGTAGAAGCGCTTGGAGATTTCTTCCTTTAGGAATGTCTTGTCGATTGAGGTACGCGACATGATCAATCTTGTTTCTTTCGGACGGGAACCTTTGTTTATTTTTTTTAATAAAATTAATAGTAATTAAGTCCAAAAAAGGAAAAAGAAAAAGGGGAAAAGGAGACATCTACTTACCAATTTCCTATCGCTTTTCTAACCTACTGTTCTAGGATTGGTCAATTTTAAAACGTAAATACTTGACCTTAATCTTGATATTTTCCCCTTCTTTTATTATGCGAAAAACTACCACCAATATATAGGCATTTCTTAAACTAGTATGGTACACGTGTGTTGCACGTAATATCAATTATATTATAAAATTTAAAATTCTAAAAAAATTTCGATTCATTTCGTTATTTATCTGGGCTTAATCTTTTATCATATTAGACGATTTATAAAAATTTATATAACTTACTTTCAAAATTGTTTCCAAAATAAAATTCAAGCAATTGATTTTATGTTATATAATAAATTGTAATTGATATAATATATAGAACAAAATGAACTGAAACAAATTTTTAAAATAAATTATATATTCAAACACCGCGTATAAAACATAATAACCTAAAAATAAACCAAATTATGGCTTTTATCAATGTATAAATCATAATCTACAAAATCAAAGCATATTAAAGACAAATAATTATCAATTTAAAATCACTGTGACTAACTCATAAAAACAATATTAAAACAAATGAAATAGTAATATTGATAGTAAAATATAACTCGTAATATTTAATTTAACCTCCTAAAGAATATTTTTAACTTTTTATTTTTACAATTCTGTATAATGGATAATAAATTCTGTTAGACCTAAATTTATTGTGGCGACACGAATCAAAACCAGCAAGCTGTTAGTTAAAACCAGTAGACAATATAAAAACAGGACTAAGTTTTCAGAACTTAGATAACCAGAAGCAGACCTAGTATGGAATTAGGATAACTTGACATCTTCTATGCTAACGGAAGTAGTCTTAAATGTTATCGTTACTTTATCGAGTACAAGTATTTATTGCACCATTAAATGCTGTACTAAGTCATTTAATTCGATTTACTCATTTTAGTAAATAACAAGACTGATTGTGCTAAAAGCTTTTTGCAGGATCCATTTAAGGAATAAAGCTGTTTCTTTCAGACACCAAAAGAGCCGGTTTTGATTATAGACGTTGGATTCAAGTTATCTATATATATGGATCAAAACCACTTGAAGATGACCACTGATCTTTTATCTATCCAACGCTACTTTGAGCAACCACGAATCAATCACCATCTTCTAAGCTCAAACTTGCAGAAAAGCAGTACACGATTCATATTTTACATCTGATCTTTGGAGATCATCTTGTACTATTGTTTCTTCTCTGCAAGCAAAATACTTTACTATATTTTGAGAAGATTTTGTAAACTGGAAAAGAGTCTTTTCTAGAACTTTGTTATACTGAGTCACTTTGTGTTTAGTTACTAAGAGTTTCAGTAGGCAAGAGATAAGCCCTGCTGAAGTGGGTGTGTACAAGTGTTGTAACATAAAATCCAAAGTCTTTTAGTGATACCTTCTGGAAATAGAAGAAGGGGGAGACGTAGAAGATTTTATCTTCGAACTTCCAGAAACAACTACTGTTTTATTTCCTACTGCTATTACTGTTTTTCACCCTACTCCATCAGATTGTTTCTGCACTTATCATTGTAATCTGCTGGACGTACTATTGAACAAGAACAGCTACAATCTCTAACATGATTCTAGCACCATTTGCAAAAACTATCATCAAAGGAGAATAGTTTATTAACCCCCGTCTAAACTCTACATCGATCCCCAACAAGTGATATCAGAGCAGATTTCTCTTGTTCTGAAATTTTGCAACAGTTATGGCACATTTTAGCAAGGTTCCCATGTTCTCGAAAGAAGATTTTGATGATTGGAAGATCCGGATGCAAGCTCAACTTGCAGCCCAAGATGATGACATGTGGTATGTCATCACAGATGGTCCATTAAAGATCTTAAAGCCAAATACATCTATTGATATTACTGAAGGTGCACCACAAATGGTTGAAAAATCAAGAAACGAATGGACTGGAGAAGATAAGAAGAAAGCTAATCTCGACAATGTTGCTAAGGATATTATGTATAAAACTCTTGATAAAAACACATTCAGTAAAATCAAGATGTGTTCTACCGCGAAAGAAATCTGGGAAAAACTCATTCAGATATGTGAAGAAAATGAGCAGACAAAGGAAAATAAACTGTCTATAGCAATGCAGAAGTTTGAAAACCTGAAAATGAAGGCTGGAGAAACTCTAAATGAGTTTGATGAACGTTTCAGCAGCCTGGTTAATGAACTCCCTGTCCTTGGTAAAGAGCATAGCAACAGAGAAATAGCACTCAAGGTGATGAGAGCTTTACCTAGGGAATGGGACGCCAAAACAAAGGCTATGAGAGTTTCTAAAGATCTAAACAAGTTGGAGCTACATGAATTCTTCGCCGACTTAAAAGCCTACGAGTTCGAGCTAGAAGTGAGAAGCGGAGAAGAGCCATCAACAAACTTACCAACCAAGGCCCTTGCTGCTACTGCTGCTACTACTTCTACTGCTGCTGCTGTAGTCATCCCACAAGCAGTACCTCTTACCTTTATTGAGAGTACTTCTGAAAAGACTGCTGAAAAGATCAGCAATGACGCTATGTCTCTCTTTGTAAAAAAGTTCTCCAGGTTCATGAAGAAGAATCACCGAGCTTACCAAAACCCTAATCGGTACTTCAAGAAAGATTCACCACCTGGTGATAGGGCGTGCTTCAACTGTGGAAAGATTGATCACTTTATTGCTGACTATCCAAAGCCCAAGAAAGATGACCAGAAGAAGAAAGAGTACAAAAAGAATGACAAGAAGTTCAGAAAAGACCGCAAAGCGATGATTGCTGAAGAAAGCAAATCTAAATGGGCGGATTCAAGTTCTGAGTCATCTAACATAGAAAGTCATTCCAGTGAAAGTGATGTAGAAAAGATCAAATGTCTTATGGCGGATGTTGAACCAAACTCGACATCTGAAGAGGTATTCGATTTTGACTCTGACGAATTTACACGAACTGATTTAATTAAAGCATTGCATGATATGGTAGGGAAGTACTCGAGACTTTCTCAATCATTCGAGGAAGTTAAGATTGAAAATATAAACTTAAAAAATCAAGTCAGTAAATTCACTTGCTTGCAAGAGTATAGCTGCAATGATTTGAAAGTGGAGATGAGTATGTTGAAAACCGAGAATGAAAGAGTAAAGGCAGATTACCAGATAATGAGATCTGAAAATCAGAAGATGTATATTCTGGTAAATGCTTGGAATAAGTCTTATGTTTCATTGGAAAAGATGCAAGAATTGCAGAAGCAATCCGGATATAGAAGTGGTCTTGGATTCAGCAATAATGAAAGCACTTCTGAAACCATTACCAAGCCAGAACTGGATAAAGGCAAAGGGAAATTCATTCACTTTGTTAAATCCAGCGTGGTATATGAACCTGAAGTACCAACTGTTCATGTTGAAAGGAATGTAAATCAGATGAACAAAAGGAAGAATTATGGTCTGGGTTATGTTGAACATAAGGGGAAAGTTCACCAGAGTTCTGGATCCAGTAGAGGATTCAACTCAGGTGGACAACCCCCTATGAAGGTTAAAAACTATCAGTACTATAATTCTAGACCTGTTCAGAAGAGATACATGCTAGACAACACAAACAGAATGGAAAAAACAACATTCCAATATGCATACTGTTAGAAATAACATATCCTCTGCTGCACACACCTCTATGGATACCCGAAGTACAAAATCACCAAAAATTGTACAAATGTGGGTTCCTAAGGGACTAATAAGGCTTGGGCCAAAGTAGATTGGGTACCAGATACTAGAAATTTGTGTTTGCAGGAACAGGTGAATAAAGCTAAAGTAAGCAACTCCACATGGTATCTGGACAGTGGATGTTCTAGACACATGACTGGACAGAGAAATCTACTTCTGAATTAATGAGCTGTACTGGACCTAAGATAACCTTTGGAGATAACTCAAAAGGTAAAACTGTGGGTAAGGGTAAGATTATCCATGGTAACATAACTATCAATGACGTACTATTGGTTGATAATCTCTGTTATAATTTGATTAGCATTAGTCAACTGTGTGATAATGGTTATTCTGTAGCTTTTCAGAAGCACATATGCACAGTTAAAGATTCTGCTGAGTCTACTGTATTAACTGGAAAGAGAGAATGCAACACTTACAAAGTCTCATGGAACCTAGATCATGCTACTGTTCCTACTTGTTTAGTTGCTTCTCTTACTGATAAGCATTGGCTCTAGCACAAGAGATTGAATCATTTGAATTTCAAGTCAATCAATAATCTCAAGAAGCAGAACATAGTTGATGGTTTGCCTGATATTAATTTTGTTAAGAATCATATATGTTCTGCATGTCAGCTTGGAAAACAGATCAGATCCAGCTTCAAGAACAAAGGTAGTAAATCAACTTCAAGATGTTTGGAATTACTGCATATGGACTTATTTGGTCCAATCCCTATCATGAGCTTAGGGGGAATGAAATACACCCTTGTTGTTATTGATGATTTCTCTAGATTTACTTGGATAATATTTATTGCTGGAAAAGATCAAACCGGTAACCTCCTGATCAATTTTCTGAAAAAGATTCAAAATGAAAAATCTTCTTCTATTATTAAAATCAGAAGTGGTCGGGGTACTGAGTTCACTAACAAAATTCTTGAGTTATATTTAGATGAACAGGGAATTGATCATGAATATTCAGCTGCCAGAACGCCTCAACAGAACTGAGTAGCTGAGAGGAGAAACAGAACTCTTAAAGAAGCTGCTAGAACAATGCTAGCAGATACAAATATCTCTCAGCGCTTCTGGGCAGAAGCAATCAACACCGCATGCTACACGCAAAACAAAACAATGATCAACAAAAGGCATAATCAGACTTCTAATGAGATATGGAAAGGGAGTAAGCCTAATATATCTTATTTCCATGTGTTTGGTTGCAAATGCTTTGTGCTCAATAATGACAAAAATTATTTAACTGCATTTGACTCAAAATCAGATGCTGGACTATTTCTTGGTTACTCTGCTGTGAGCAAAGCATTCAGAATATTCAACAATAGAACTCTCAATGTTGAAGAATCGGTTCATTTTGTCTTCGATGAGGACAACAGTGCTCCTGAAATATCTAATATGTCAAATTTGAGTAACAAGTTAGACAGGATTCACTTGGAACTGGATAGTGAAGATGATACAGAACCAAGTATCAAAGATGTTCAAAATCCAGAACCAGACATTCCAATAGTGGAACCAGAAGTACATACATTAGATTTACTAGTACCAGTAGAAGACACTCAAGAACCTACTACTGGTTCAGTTGAGATCAATCCAAATATACCA
This sequence comes from Primulina eburnea, assembly GCF_022965805.1. Classification (NCBI taxonomy): domain Eukaryota; kingdom Viridiplantae; phylum Streptophyta; class Magnoliopsida; order Lamiales; family Gesneriaceae; genus Primulina; species Primulina eburnea. Next base: position 28,533,620 of record NC_133117.1, on the reverse strand, counting down.
AACCAGGAAGAAATCCCTTTAAACCCTTTTATTTGGAGAAAATCTCATCCTCCATCTTTGGTTATTGGAAATCCAGCAGCGCCCTTGAGAACCAGAAGGCAAATGATTAATGAATATATGCATGCTGCTTTTATCTCTCAGGATGAACCAAAAAAAATTGACGAAGCTCTTCTGGATCCAAGTTGGATTGAAGCTATGAAAGAAGAACTGAATCAATTCAAAAGAAACGAATTTTGGTTTCTAGTACCTAGACCATCTCACCAAGCTGTCATTGGAACCCGGTGGGTATTCAGAAACAAACTAAATGAAGAAGGCACAGTGATTAGAAATAAAGCAAGACTGGTGGCTCGAGGTTTTAGACAAGAGGAAGGAATCGACTATGATGAAATATCATGGTTGGTGAAGGGGATTATCCCTCAACTTAGTCCTAACAAGAATGAGCAATCTAAATTATTTTTCATATTAATAAACTGAGGATTTTCTTCCTAGTCTTCGTATCTTGAAAAAGTATGTCTTCAAACATCTGCTTACGAGAGGCTGGAAGTTGTATTTGGAATTCCTCTGCTGATTCTGACAGTGGAGAAGGCTCCGAGAGATCGCTTGCACTTATCATTTGTGTTGATTTGATGAAAAGATTGAATGATTTAGTTTGTGAATTTGCAGGTAATTTTATAGAGTCTTGGGAAGCTGAAGAGACAGCGATTTGACTACACGAATACCAAGATTGATCTATCTTTTCCTCAGAAACCGTATCGTCGCATTTATTAATTGCATGAATTTAGGTGGAACAACTGGGATTCTCTCCTACAATGATTAAATATCGACTATTAAAAGATACATAATTATTCATTATTTGAGAGAAAAAGGAACATACCATTCTTCTCGATCGTGTAATGGAAATCTGTCAAGCTAGTCTCACCTTATATAGTGGAAACCACCACGATTTTAGGTTTTTTTTAAATTAATTTGATATATAAATAATAATATTAAAATGTAATGTATTTATTTAATTATATCGTGGAATATTATTTTTAAAATAAGAAAATTTGCATTAAAACTTCAACATCTTGTCAAAATCGATCCTAAATCTCTGTGTTCATTTTACTCGGATCTTCAGTAAATAATACATATTAGTCGGCTTTTCAACCTGAATTTTTCCTTGTCTAATTTGTTTGAATTCTGGACATGGTTACCAGTAACAGTAATAAGAACAAATGTCATATTCTTGTCTCCAAGAAAAATACATTTTAGTCCTCTTATTGTCATACTTAAATATTTTGTATCCCTAAATATTTCAACGCAACACTTTTAGTCCTTAAACTTTGAAAATTGCTACACAATTAACATATTTATCAAATTCTAGAGAACGAAAATGAATAAAAAATTAATAACTAAAAATATTATGTTATGACAAGAAATTTGGGGATTTTTAATTTAGAGGGAAATAATCATATTATAATGCTACATAAAATTCCACGAACCGAAATTATAAAATATTCTATTAAAACAAAGAGAAAACTCACGACAACCACAAAAAAATAAGACAAAATCTATAGATTTGTTGTCCTATGATCGGATTTTATAGCCTTGAAATTGGACACTTGGGTTAAAATCGAACAAAAATAATCAAAACTTAAAAGTTAAAGGATCAATACCTAAGTTTGACTAATTACAAACTAATACAAAGAACAGTTAAAGTCACGGGATTTAAATATCTTTTTTTCTAGCAAGAATATACGAAAATAAAAGTTTATTGGAGAAATTTTTTCCACGTGACTTCCTAGTGCTTCGGATTGAATTAAATATTCTCCGTTACAGTTTTTCATTTTTTTTTAATGTTTAGAAGATTGCATGTTGATTAATATGTAAAATTCGTGAAACTGTTCAAGTATATAACGCATTATGTGTTTCTCAACGTTTTATAAAGAAACACACAGATCAAATCATAATCATTCATTTCAACGGTTCGAATGCAATTTGAACAAACACAGACCTGAGAAAAGTACAAAGTGCTCGCATTGAGATCTTGACCGTCCATTTCTATGGTTCAGCTGTAGCTTGAACTAGCACAAAATCGGGAAGAGACACATATCCAAAAAGCCTTATTGTATGCTCGGGTCGGCCACATCTCAATGTTAATAATTTGTCTAAAAAATATTTGATAAAACACTACTTCGTTAAGCAATCCATCATCATTTGAATAGTTTTTTTTTTAAAAAAAAAATCAATATTTTTATACTATATGTTCAATACGGTCTAATATTGGATATATATCTAAGATATCCAGCTAAACAATTATTTCATGAAATATTCAACTAACAATGTACTCGTATATCATAATATGTTCCAAACATTTTCAAAAATAAAAAATAATATGTTCCAGACCCTATCTAAACATTTAATTATTATGGAAAATGGCTTTTTTTTTTTATTTGAGTTGGGGAGCACACTGTACACTCAAACTAAAAACTTCATCTTAAATTAAAAATTTTAGTATTAAATGAATTACAACTCATCAACTAAAACTTCTACTAATTTTTAACTTAAAAATCCTACTATTTTTATTTTTATTTTTTGTAAAAATCGAAACTTGCATACTAAATAACTCAACATTTCCCACATCCAAAAAATTATTTAATTTAACATTTAAAATTCTTAATTGCATAAAAATCCTTAAGTCGTCAGTTAACAAAAATCCTACGTCAACCTTTAACATGATCAAAACTAACTTCAAAATAAAACATAAAAATCTCTAAATAAATCATTCTCAAAATCTTTATTTCAAAACTTCTACTAGCAAGCTAAAGCGGAAAATAAATGTCCCTCGGGAGTGTACTTTCGGACTCGATCTACTCAAGCGTCAGCGCCTCCTTCAATAACAACCTCACCTGCAGCCATCCAAACCTAGTGTGTCTAATGACTCAGCACGTTCTAACCATATATAACAAATAATACATATACAGGCACAAGCATTAAAATTATACTTTTATTAAAATAAGCTTGTAATGATAAATAAATCATAAATCATTTAATCGTAAAAATTTCCATCATCATATATAATTTTAGATGAAATTTGATCCTTGAAAGTGACTAGCTGTATCATGTGATCGACTGATCAGTCTTAGCTCACCATTGCGCATGGGGACGAGCACTAGGCACTACCGTAATTGGAAATACGATCGTCGGGCTCTCTCTGGGGACTTTTCCCTTAAACAGACTCCCTCTGGACCTTCTCCCTCACGATATTACCAGTCATCATATATCATATCATATTTGTCATAGTCAATTCACATCCTTCAAAATATTTTTCTTCCTTTATTTTCATAAAATATAGTGTCCTTTCCAAATTCGTAAAATAGCATTTTAACAGTAAAAATTACACAGCTTTATTCTAAATCATAAAATTCTCATATTTTCATCATAAACGTTTTAAAATATCATTTAGCATGTATTATGATTTTTCGGGACACTGCCAAATTTTTTGTACTACCCAGAACGTAAAATGACCGTTTTGTCCTTGGGATCTAAAATTCCTGATTTTGACGTTCTCTTACTTTTATCGACTCAAGCCTATCCAAACCATCATATAAGCTTAAAATTAATTTCTCATATTTTTCATAGACGTAAACCCGAACCTTTCGATTTATTTCTTTACTACTAAACCGTTGAGCGTTTTAATCCCGAAACGATTCCAAAATTAATATTTTCTTCTCAAATTTTAAGCATAAGCTTTTCATCCCTAAAATACCCTCGTGAACCTTGGTTCAAGCCACTTACCTATTCCATTGGCCCATTCGAACCATAGCCTGTAAATCAAGCCACACACCTGATTCCATCTAGCCGCCCCCGAGCCACCTTGGACCAGACCTAACCCTGACCTTCCTGGACCCTTGCTTACCTAGCCTAGACCAGCGAACCAGCCCCCAGCGCACGCAAAAGCCCACACGCAAACCACCTCCCCTAGTCGTGTCCCTCTTTGTATATTTTGGACGTAACATCAACAATATAATATTAATTTTGTTCATATAACATGTAATATAATTTGAACATGGAATATAATTATTATATATAGAAAAAGACTAAGAATAGTATATATTGATATCAATATGTCGGTTAACATAAATTTTCCTCATGGGAGGACTTGAAAGCAACGCATTGCTTCCGATTTATATTTTAGAATTTTAATTTATTGCGAACGGTTTTACAAATTCGATATATTTGAATATAAACATATTAAAGTTTAAATAGCAAGAAAATGATTTATCATATCAAAAATCACTTGTATATGAAGAAAAATAAACTTTTGGGGGTCACGAGTTTTTATTCTTGGTGGGTGGTCCACAGTTGGGTTAGACCTATTTTATTGTGGTGAAGAGAACCAAAACCAGTAGGAATAATACCAACCAAAAGATAATGCAAAGCAGTAGCTTTTGTCTCGCTTTACCAGAAGCATTACTTTAGTTAGTACTCAATGGCTTAGTGTAACAGAAGCATCACTTAGTCCTACTGGATCAGTACTTAACAGCATTCCACTCGATTGCTCAAGTTTTAAATGTTACCGTTACTTTACCTAGTACTAAGCATTAATTGCACCATTAATGCTGTACGAAGTCATTTAATTCGCTGTACCAGTTTTGATATAAAACAAGACTGACTATGTTGAAAGATTTTTGCAAGATCCTCTTTAGGAAATAAATCTGTTTCTATCAGAAATCAAAAGAGCTGTTTTTTATTATAGACGTTGGATTCAAATTATCTATATATATGGATCAAAACCATTTAGAGAACAACGCTGATCATTTTATCTATCCAACGCTACATTGAGCAACCGCGAACCAATCATTCATCATCTTCTAAGCTCAAATTTTCAGAAAAGTAGTACACGCCTCATATTATATATCTGATCTTTGGAGATCATTTTGTACTGCTATTTCTTCATCTCTTAAAGCAAAACACTTTACTATCTTTCGAAGAAGAGTTTGTAAACTGGAAAATAGTCTTTTCCAGAACCTTGTAGTATTTAACTTTTGTGTTGAGTTACTAAGAGTTTCAATAGGCAAAGATAAGCCCTGTTGAAGTGGGTGTGTACAAGGGTGTACTGTAAAATCCAAAGTCTTTTATTGATACCTTCTGGAAACAGAATAAGGGGAGACGAAGAAGATTTTATCTTCGAACTTCCAGAAACAACTATTGTTTTATTGCCTACTGTTATTACCGTTTTCACCTTACTCCATCGGGTCGTTTCCGCACATATTATTGTGATCTACTGGACTTACACTAGAACAAGAACAACTACAATCTCTAACAGGATTCTAGCACCCTTTGCAAAAACTATCGTCTAAACTCCATATCGATCCTCAACAAGTGGCATCAGAGCAGATTTCTCTTGTTCTGAAAATTTGCAACAGTTATGGCACATTTTAGCAAGGTTCCTATGTTCTCGAAAGAAGATTTTGATGACTGAAAGATCCGGATGCAAGCTCATCTTGCAGCCCAAGATGATGAAATGTGGTATGTCATCACAGACGGCCCATTAAAGATCTTAAATCCAAATATAGCTATTGCTGTTACTGAGGGTGCACCACAAATGGTTGAAAAACCAAGAAACGAATGGACTGGCGAAGATAACAAGAAAGCCAATAATGATAATGTCGCGAAGGAAATTTATAAAACTCTTGATAAGAACACCTTCAGCAAAATTAAGATGTGTTCTACTGTGAAAGAAATCTAGGAAAAGCTCATTCAGATATGTGTAGGAAATGAGCACACAAAAGAAAATAAACTTTCTGTAGCCATGCAGAAGTTTGAAAATCTAAAGATGAAGGCGGGTGAAAATCTAAATGAGTTTAATAAACGATTTAGTAGCTTAGTCAATGATCTAATAGCTCTGGGTAAATAGCACGACAACCGAGAAATAGCACTCAAAGTAATGAGAGCCTTACCCAGCGAATGGGACGTGAAAACCATGGCTATGAGAGTATCTAAAGATTTGAACAAGTTAGATCTGCATGACTTGTTTGCAGACTTAAAAGCCTATGAGTTCGAACTGGAAGTAAGAAACGGAGAAGTGCCCTCATCAAATTTACCGACCAAAGCTTTTGCTGCCACTACTACTGCTACTACTTCCTCTACCGCCGCTGCAGTTCTTCCACAAACTTTAAATGTTGTCATCATTGATAGCAAATCTTAAAAGACTGCCGAACAGATCAGCAGTGACGCAATGTCTTTGTTTGTGAAGAAATTCTCCGGATTCATGAAGAAGAATCATCGAGCATACCAAGGTCCCAATCGAAACTTCAAGAAGGATTCATCATCTGGTGACATGACATGTTTTAATTGTGGAAAAGTCGGGCACTTCATTGTTGACTGCCCATAGCCAAAGAAAAATGATCAGAAGAAAAGATATTAGAAAAGAAATTACAAGAAGACCAGAAGAGACCGCAAGGCGATGATTGCTGAGGAAACCAAATCAAAATGGGCGGACTCTAGTTTTGAATCTTCTGACTCAGAAAGTCATTATACTGATAGCAATGCAGAAGAGATAAAATGTCTAATGGCAGACACTGAATCAACCTCGACATCTACAGAGGTATTTGACTTTGACTCTGACGAGTTTACACGAACTGATTTAATTAAAGCATTGCATGACATGGTAGAAGAGTACTCGAGACTTTCTCAATCATTCGAGGAAGTTAAGACTGAAAATCAAAACATAAAAAAATCAAGTCAGTAAGCTCACTTGTTTACAAGAGAATAGCTGCAATTATTTAAAAGTTGAGATAAGTAAGTTGAGAACTGAGAATGAAAGAGTAAATGCAAATTACCAGACATGAGGTCTAAGAATTAGAAGCTGTCTGTTATGGTAAATGCTTCGAATAAGTCTTCTGTTTCATTAGAAAAGGTAAAAGAATTGCAGAAGCAATCCTGAGATAGGAGTGGTCTCGGATTCAACAATAATAAAAGCACTTCTGAAACTAGTACTCAGCCAGATCTGGATACAAGCAAAACAAAATACATTCGTTTTGTTAAATCCAGTGTGGTATATGAACCTGAGGTACCAACTGTTCATGTTGAAAGAAATGTAAATCAGACGAACAAAAGGAAACATTATGGTCTGGGTTATGTTGAACCTAAGGGGAAAGTTCACCAGAGTTCTGGATCCAGTAGAGGATTCAACTCACGAGGACAACCCTCTATAAAGGTAAAAAAACTACCAGTACTACAATTCTAGACCTGTTCAGAATAGATACATGCCAGACAACAAAAACAGAAGAGAAGAACAACATTCTAAGATGCATAGTGTTAGAAATAATAGACCCTCTACTGCACACACCTCTATGGATACCCGAAGTACAAAATCACCAAAAATTGTACAAATGTGGGTTCCTAAGGGACTAATAAGGCTTGGACCCAAGTAGATTGGGTACCAGATACTAAAATTTTTGTTTGCAGGAACAGGTGAAGAAAGCTAAAGTAAGCAGCTCCACGTGGTATCTGGATAGTGGATGCTCCAGACACATGACTGGACAGAAAAATATGCTATCAGAAGTAATGAGTTGTACTGGACCAAAGATAACTTTTGGAGACAACTCAAAAGGTAAAACCGTAGGTAAAAGTAAGATTATCCATGGTAATATAACTGTCAATGATGCACTATTGGTTGAGAATCTCTGTTATAATTTGGTTAGCATTAGTCAACTGTGTGATAATGGTTATTCTATAGCTTTTCAGAAGCACATATGCACAGTTAAAGATCTGCTGAGTCTACTGTATTAACTGGAAAGAGGGAAGGCAACACCTACAAAGTCTCATGGAACTTAGATCATGCTACTGTTCCTACATGTTTAGTTGCCTCTCTTACTGATAAGCACTGGATCTGGCATAAGAGATTGAATCATCTGAATTTCAAGTCAATCAATAATCTCAAGAAGCAGAACATAGTTGATGGTTTGCCTGATATTAATTTCGTTAAGAATCATGTCTGTTCTACATGTCAGCTTGGGAAACAGATCAAATCCAGGTTCAAGAACAAATGTAGTAAATCAACTTCAAGGTGTTTGGAATTGCTGCATATGGATTTATTTGGTCCAATCCCTATCATGAGCTTAGGGAGAATGAAATACACCCTTGTTGTTATTGATGATTTTTCTAGATTTACTTGGGTAATATTTCTTGCTAGAAAAGATCAAACCAGTAGCCTCCTGATCAAGCTTCTGAAAAAGATTCAAAATGAAAAATCCTCTTCTATCATTAAAATCAGAAGTGATCGGGGTACTGAGTTCACTAACAAACTCTTGAGTTGTACTTAGATGAACATGGCATTCATCATGAATATTCAGCTGCCAGAACGCCTCAACAAAACGGAGTAGCTGAGAGGAGAAACAGAACTCTTAAAGAAGCTGCTAGAACAATGCTAGCAGATGCATATATTGAAAGGGGATCGGTTACGGTGGCCGGAAGCGCAACGGAAGTTAAAAATTTTATATTTCAAGAGAAATTTTCGGCCGCCATCTAGTTTTGTGCAACAAATACAATAAAACACCAAAATGACATTCATAGTGTGTTTAGAAAATATACCTATCAATCTTTAAGAGATTGATTGTGGCTCCAACTTTGTGGTTAAACAACAAAGCTCTTGAATGGCATGAAGATCTACAAGCTCCTCCTCCAAGTCCTTGAATCTTTCCTTCAAATTAGGCCCACCACCAACTAGGTAGATCCCCTCATGTTTTGCACTAGAAAAATATGAGGATTTTTCAAAGAGAAGTGTGTGTATTCCTCAACTATTGAAGAACAAAATGGAGGAGAAAAATGAGAGAATTTTTCCCATGGAAATTTCGGCCAACATGGTTGTGAATGAGGGGGAGGGAGACTAGCCTTGGTTGTGGGAAAAGTTGAATCACTTTTTGCATGCCATGCCTTGAAAACTCAAAAAGTAGTCTCCCAACCTTTCACCTCCCATGCATGCATATTATATGATTTTTATCAAAATAAAAACCATGGACTAAATTTAATTATCTCAAACATATTTGAGACTAATTAAACATTACATGAATTTACCCAAGTCCCACTAGTTAGATAATTAATTTAAATTGAGCTCTACAAGACTCAATATAATTTAATTAATTCAACACTTGAATTAATTTAATTATTTGGACTCTACTAGGTCCACTAGTGTTTAATTAATTCAACACTTGAATTAATTTAATTTAGTCCATAATAATGTTTATGAAAATCACAATTTTCAAATACATTATTCACTTGGCCAAATTTTAAATTAGGAACACTTCCATAAATTAAAATTTACATTTCTCTCATAGAAGTCATACTTCTATTTTTCTTTACACTTATAAACTCATTTATAAGTCGTTCAACACATTGAACTAGTTTCTCCATTATAGAAGTCATACTTCTAATTTTCCTTACGCTTATAAACTCCTTTATAAGCCGTTCAACACATTGAACTATTTTTAACTTGTCAACGGGATCTAGAAAGCTAGTACTTGTGTGGTCCTCAATGGTTCATTGATACAACTAGCCGTGTGTTCACATCTCCATGTGATTCTGACTAAACATGTCCTTATTTGAGCATACCCCAATTGCTCCATTCTTACTTATCAACACCTTGATAACAAGAACGTCAGAACTCAAGTCTGATAGTACCCAACCAATCATGTTAAACGCCTAGCAGCATCGCTTACATGATTCCCTAGGTATCAAATGATAGTGCCTGCAAGAACCATTCAATTATGGTTAGCGTACAGTACGGTCCCTTCAACTCATATATCCCGACCGATTCGACAACCATTGGTTTATCGAGAGTTGTCAATGAATCGATACTATGTGTCATGTCGTAGTTGCATCGATGGTGTAATCTATGAAACCCCTTTCATAATTACCACCATACTCTGGCCAGAGATTTCAACCTACATACACATGATAACACATAGGATATCCATACCCGAAGGTAAGCGGTGAATCCCCGACTACAATGCATCGACTCCTATGTGTTTCGACAGAACACCCAACCTTACCACCTGATGACCCCATGAGAGTCGGTAAACTAGTCAAAGTGTAATTCTAGCACATAGAGTCTCAATGTTGTCCCGGGTCATAAGGACTAATGGTGTACAACCATAAACCAGGACGTTTCCACTCGATAAGTGAGAACCACTTGGAAAATCCTTTAATGGAGGGTTGTTCAGTGCACTCTACTAGGAGCACCTATCTGCATGATCGGACATCACAATGTCCCCTACCAATGAAACATGGTACTCACATCGCAGATACTAGTCTCTAACTCGAGCGGCCTATATCCTTCTTAGTGGCGGCTGAATCGACTAGGAACCGTTTAGAATATACAGTATTCCAAATATGAGTTTCATGATACTCATCATATGAGCATCTCATATTCTTTCTACCATTTGTATATTCAAGGGCTTTGTCTATGCAACTAGCATGGGTATACAGATAAAGATGTGCCAAAATAATAATATCAAATATTACTAAAATAAAGATTGCTTATACATAGAGTTTCATTGTGAACACTTGGCCAACACTTGGCTCGACGGGCACCTACTCTAACAATCTCCCACTTGCACTAGAGCCAACTACCCATATGCTTTAAACACATTGATTCGCGATGCTTGACGAATAATGGTCCAGGTAAAGGCTTAGCTAGTGGATCAACAACATTATCTGCGGAGCCGACTATGTCAAAAGACACTTCTCTACTTTCCACAATCTCTCCGAGGATGTGGTACTTTCTCAATACATGTTTGGACTTCTGATGAGACCTTGGCTCCTTTGCTTGAGCTAAAGCTCCCGTGTTGTCACACAACACCGGGACAGGAGCAACTCCATTAGGAATGACGTCCAACTCTTAGACAAAATTCCTTATCCAAACAGCCTCCCTTGCTGCATCTGATGCAGCAATGTATTCGATCTCTGTGCTGGAATCCGCAGTATTGTCTTGCTTGGAACTCTTCCAAGAGACAGCAGCACCATAGAGCATGAATACAAACCTAGAGGTTGACTTCGAGTCATCAATATCGCTTTGGAAGCTAGAGTCGGTATAGCCTTCCAATTTCAGTTCTCCACCCCATAGACCAAGAACAATTTATTGGTCCTTCTCAACTACTTGAGGATGTCTTTCACAGCTTTCCAATGTGGAAGACCGGGGTTCAATTGATATCTACTCACCACACTTGGTGCAAAAGCCACATCAGGACGTGTAGATATCATCCCATACATGATGCTACCAATTGCCGAAGCATACGGAATGTGTGTCATCGCCACTATCTCTGCATCAGTCTTGGGAGACAGACTTGGATAGGGACACGCCATGACACATTGGTAGATGTCCTGTCATGGACTCACCCATCGAGAACCGCTTCACGATGGTATCAATGTATGTGGACTGGGTGAGATCAAGCAATCTTTTCGATCTATCTCTATAGATCTGTATCACAATACAAAAGATGCTTCACCCAAGTCCTGCATCGAGAACTTACTCGCTAACCATATCTTAGTTGATTGCAACATTCTTACATCATTCCCAATGATTAGAATGTCATCAACATAAAACACTAGGAATGTCACAACACTCCCACTGACCTTCTTATACACACAGGGTTCCTCAGGATTCTTAGTAAATCAACTCTTTGATTGTACTATCGAATCTAAGGTTCCAACTCCTAGATGCCTGCTTTAGACCATAAATAGATCTCTGAAGTTTGCATATCATATGCTCACTTCCGATAGATGTAAACCCTCCAGGTTTGAGACATGTAAATCTCTTCCTTAATATCCCCATTAAGAAAGGCTGTCTTGACATCCATCTGCCATATCTCATAGTCATACCATGCAGCTATGGCTAGCAAAATCCTTATGGACTTGAACATTGCAATTGGAGAAAAGGTTTCCTCAAAGTCAACTCCTTGTATTTGAGTATATCCTTTTTGCCACCAATCGCGCCTTGAAAGTCAATACCTTCCCATCCGCCCCAAGTCCCTATGGGAACCGTTCCCTCAGGTGGATCTATAAGATCCCACACTTGGTTTGAATGCATGGAATTCAACTCAGATTCCATAGCTTCAAGCCATTTGGATGAATCGGCATCAGATAACGCTTCCTTGAAGGTCCTTGGATCACATCCATGGTTAGGCTCATCATGGCCCTCTTCAAGAAGCTGACCATACCTCACAGGTGGTCTCGAGACTTTCTCGTATCTGCTAGGAGCTTGTATCTCCTCTCTTGGCTCTTCGGGTGTGGGTTCTATAATTGTGGGTGTCTCTCGAACCTCTTCGAGTTTTATCATCTCCCATTTTTTATCCAATAGAAATTCTTTTTCCAAAAAGGTTGCATTCCTTGAAACAAACACCTTTGTTTCTTGAGGATGATAGAAGTAGTATCCAACCGAATTCATTGGATATCCCACAAAGTAGCATAAAATGGATCGACTATCCAATTTATCTCCTACTACCTGCTTCATAAGCAGGGCACCCCCATATTCTAAGATAAGAATATTTGGGAGGCTTACCCATCCATATCTCATATGGTGTTTGCCTTTTGAATGGACATTTAATGGAATATCTTTCAATTTTAAGTTATAGAGATCGTTTTCAAGTTCTCAAGTACCAATTAAATATTCATTCTTGTAAATGTTGCAAACACCTTTGTTAAATAAACAAGAATATCCATTTTTATCACAATAGAAATGGAAACAATGTTTTTCACCAAAATGGTACAAACAAAACATCTCTTAAAATTAACTTAAAATCATTGTTCAACAATAAGTAAACATTTCTTAAGGTCTTGGCAGCAACTCTTGCTCCATAGCCATTCTCAAGAAGGTCTCACCTTCCCCTAAGCTACCTACTTCTTCCCATCACCTGTAACCCATTACAGAGATGTATCATAACCGGTATCTAATACCCAAGAAGTAGAGTTAATTGAAATGTTTACTTCAATTTAGAACATACCGTTTCCAGAACTCTTCTGGGCCAGATATTCCTTGCAATTTTGCCTCCAATGTCCAGGCTTCTTGCAGTGATGACAAACATCACTAGTCTTGTCAGCCTTAACTGGTGTGGCTGCCACAACGGGATTCGGAGATTTCCTCATCAAGGGCACGTTCTTCTTGGGACGTTGGAAAGAACTCTTCTTTCCCTTCCCATGTGGATCAATCTTCGTACCAGATGAAGAACCCACATAAAGAACCAACTTCTCTTTCTTGATGGTTGATTCAAACGTAACAAGAATATTCACCAACTCCTCAAGGGTCGGCTCCATCTTGTTCATGTCGAAGTTCACCACAAAAGGATCAAATGAGCTAGGCAATGATAACAGCAACACGTCGGTGGTCAACTCCGAAGGCAAGATCATATCCATGCCAACGAGCTTATCCACGAGCCCAATCAACTTCAGGCCATGCTCATGGACCGAGGCCCCATATCGCATGCGCATAGTGATCAGCTCCTTGACGGTAGCATGCCTAAGAGGCCGAGTCTGCTCACCAAAGAGCTCTTTGAGGTGCTTATGAATGTCAGCAGCATTCTTTGCATCCTCAAAACGCCTCTGCAGCTCATCATTCATAGAAGTCAGCATATAACACCTGGCTATCAAGTCATGGTCACACCATTCCTTGTAAGCCTGCAATTCCTCAGGATTGCAATCAGTCGGAGCCTCAACAGGGGTGACTCAGTCAGTGTATATGCTACCCTTTCCGAATTCAAGACGATTTTCAGGTTTCTTAGCCAAGTGAGGTAATTAGGTCCAGTTAATATGTGTTTGTCGAGTATTACAGATATCGGATTGCGAATCAAAGACATTGTCAATTTGTAATGAAAAGTAAAAACAGATAAATGTTGGTGACTATTTTAAAATATTTAGTAAGATATGAAGTTTGGACTTTTACTTCATAAATATTTGCTCCCACTGTTTTGACATCTTTCACTACCCTCTAGTGAAAACGAGAAACTCCTTTCCTCAGTAGGTACGTAAGGTCCAATTAGCGAATTATGATCCCGAATAATATCAGCCAATCACAATTCCTAAAAGGTAGTTTCCAATTGCATCACAATGCAACCCTCTACGTAAAATTTTGTCTCACGTTTGATTAGGACCCAATAATATGACGTCGTTCATCTTCACGTGTCAAGCCTTACCCATCGATGTTGAACCTTAATGGACGGTCTCCATGAGTTCCCCAATAATATGAGCCGAAATCATGGGAGTTCCACGTAGTTCACATCACCATGTCAATGGATGTCACAGCTTTCCGGCACCCAAAGCTCCCCCAATAATATGAGCCGAGCCCCGAGTACGGGTAGCGTTCATCATGCACCCATTGTCGATGGAAGACAAGGAAATTATAAAATTCACAAACATGTTAGCCATCCAATAGCCCAACAACTCAAGGCCCATGACACTTTGATATTCCAAAACACTTTTGGAAACCCTAGCTGTCATCGTCGTCGCCGGAGCTCCGTCGCCGGATTCCGGCAACAAAAAATATATTTTTTTTTTATTAAAACATAGGGGTGTTCGGGCAGCCCGAGCTGCCCGAAATGGGCAGCCCCTCGGGCAGCTCGAGCTGCCCGAAACATGCCCCCAAAAAAACCTTGACATTGTTGCAAAATTTTTGTTCTCATGCGGTTAGAAATCAATCTCAACATAATATCTTGTATTTGCTACACAAAATCGTAACCATAGCTCTGATACCACTTGAAAGGGGATCGGTTACGGTTGCCGGAAGCGCAACGGAAGTTAAAAATTTTATATTTCAAGAGAAATTTTCGGCCACCATCTAGTTTTGTGCAACAAATACAATAAAACACCAAAATGACATTCATAGTGTGTTTAGAAAATATACCTATCAATCTTTAAGAGATTGATTGTGGCTCCAACTTTGTTGTTAAACAACAAAGCTCTTGAATGGCATGAAGATCTACAAGCTCCTCCTCCAAGTCCTTGAATCTTTCCTTCAAATTAGGCCCACCACCAACTAGGTAGATCTCCTCATGTTTTGCACTAGAAAAATATGAGGATTTTCAAAGAGAAGTGTGTGTATTCCTCAACTATTGAAGAACAAAATGGAGGAGAAAAATGAGAGAATTTTTCCCATGGAAATTTCGGCCAACATGGTTGTGAATGAGGGGGAGGGAGACTAGCCTTGGTTGTGGGAAAAGTTGAATCACTTTTTGCATGCCATGACTTGAAAACTCAAAAAGTAGTCTCCCAACCTTTCACCTCCCATGCATGCATATTATATGATTTTATCAAAATAAAAACCATGGACTAAATTTAATTATCTCAAACATATTTGAGACTAATTAAACATTACTTGAATTTACCCAAGTCCCACTAGTTAAATAATTAATTTAAATTGAGCTCTACAAGACTCAATATAATTTAATTAATTCAACACTTGAATTAATTTAATTATTTGGACTCTACTAGGTCCACTAGTGTTTAATTAATTCAACACTTGAATTAATTTAATTTAGTCCATAATAATGATTATGAAAATCACAATTTTCAAATACATTATTCACTTGGCCAAATTTTAATTTAGGAACACTTCCATAAATTAAAATTTACATTTCTCTCATAGAAGTCATACTTCTATTTTTCTTTACACTTATAAACTCATTTATAAGTCATTCAACACATTGAACTAGTTTCTCCTTTATAGAAGTCATACTTCTAATTTTCCTTACGCTTATAAACTCCTTTATAAGCCGTTCAACACATTGAACTATTTTAACTTGTCAACGGGATCTAGAAAGCTAGTACTTGTGTGGCCCTCAATGGTTCATTGATACAACTAGCCGTGGGTTCACATCTCCATGTGATTCGGACTAAACATGTCCTTATTTGAGCATACCCCAATTGCTCCATTCTTACTTATCAACACCTTGATAACAAGAACGTCAGAACTCAAGTCTGATAGTACCCAACCAATCATGTTAAACGCCTAGCAGCATCGCTTACATGATTCCCTAGGTATCAAATGATAGTGCCTGCAAGAACCATTCAATTATGGTTAGCGTACAGTACGGTCCCTTCAACTCATATATCCCGACCGATTCGACAACCATTGGTTTATCGAGAGTTGTCAATGAATCGATACTATGTGTCATGTCGTAGTTGCATCGATGGTGTAATCTATGAAACCCCTTTCATAATTACCACCATACTCTGGCCAGAGATTTCAACCTACATACACATGATAACACATAGGATATCCATACCCGAAGGTAAGCGGTGAATCCCCGACTACAATGCAACGACTCCTATGTGTTTCGACAGAACACCCAACCTTGCCACCTGATGACCTCATGAGAGTCGGTAAACAAGTCAAAGTGTAATTCTAGCACATAGAGTCTCAATATTGTCCCGGGTCATAAGGACTAATGGTGTACAACCATAAACCAGGACGTTTCCACTCGATAAGTGAGAACCACTTGGAAAGTCCTTTAATGGAGGGTTGTTCAGTGCACTCTACTAGGAGCACCTATCTGCATGCTCGGACATCACAATGTCCCCTACCAATGAAACATGGTACTCACATCGCAGATACTAGTCTCTAACTCGAGCGGCCTATATCCTTCTTAGTGGCGGCTGAATCGACTAGGAACCGTTTAGAATATACAGTATTCCAAATATGAGTTTCATGATACTCATCATATGAGCATCTCATATTCTTTCTACCATTTGTATATTCAAGGGCTTTATCTATGCAACTAGCATGGGTATACAGATAAAGATGTGCCAAAATAATAATATCAAATATTACTAAAATAAAGATTGCTTATACATAGAGTTTCATTGTGAACACTCGGCCAACACTTGGCTCGACGGGCACCTACTCTAACAGATATCTCTTAGCGCTTCTGGGCAGAAGCAATCAACACCACATGTTACACACAAAACAGAACAATGATCAACAAAAGGCATAATAAGACTCCTTATGAGATATGAAAAGGGAGTAAGCCTAATGTATCCTATTTCCATGTGTTTGGTTACAAATTCTTTGTTCTCAACAACGGTAAAAACTACTTATCTGCATTTGATTCAAAATCAGATGCTGGACTTTTTCTAGGTTATTCAACAGTAAGCAAACTTTCAGAATCTTCAATAATAGAACTCTCAATGTTGAAGAATCTGTTCATGTTGTCTTCGATGAAGACATCGGTTCTCCTGAAATTTCTAATATGTCAAATTTGAGTAACAAGATAGACATGATTCATTTGGAACCAGATAGTGAAGAAGATACAGAACCGAGTATCAAAGACGTTCAAAATCCAGAACCAGACATTCCAATAGTGGAACCAGAAGTACAGACATCAGATTTACCAGCACCAGCATCTGACAATCCAGAACTTTCTACTAGTTCAGCTGAGATCAATCCAAACATATCAAACCAGGAAAAAACCCATTTAAACCCTTTTATTTGGAGAAAATCACATCCTCCATATTTGGTTATTGGAAATCCAGCAGCACCTTTGAGAACCAGAAGGCAAATGCTTAATGAATATATGCATGCTGCTTTTATTTCTCAAGATGAACCAAAGAAAATTGACGTTACTATTCTGGATCCAAGTTGGATTGAAGCTATGCAAGAAGAACTAATCAATTCAAAAGAAACGAAGTTTGGTTTCTAGTACCTAGACCATCTCACCAAGCTGTTATTGGAACCCGGTGGGTATTTAGAAACAAACTAAATTAAGAAGGCATTGTGATTAGAAATAAATCAAGACTGGTGGCTAAAGGTTTCAGACAAGAGGAAGGAATCGACTATGATGAAACTTATTCACCAGTAGCAAATCTTGAAGCTATCAGAATATTTTTTGTCTTTGCTGCTTTTAAAAATTTCAAAGTTTATCAAATGGATGTGAATAGTGCCTTCCTAATACTACAAGAAGAGGTCTACATCGAATAACCTCCAGGTTTTATTGATCATTTTTCACCTCATCATGTATTCAAATTACACAAAGTCCTGTATGGTTTAAAACAGGCACTTAGAGCGTGGTACGACACTCTGTCACAATTTCTTGTCAATCATGATTTTACAATTGGCACAGTAGACAAGACTTTGTTCACTTTAGTCAAGAATAAACCTATTCTATTGGTACAAATTTATGTTGATGACATTATTTTTGGGTCAACTAACCCCAAACCGTGTGCAAAGTTTGCTAAATTGACACATGATCAGTTTGAAATGAGGAAGATGGGATAATTAACAATATTCCTAGGACTGCAGATCAAGCAACTTGATACTGGAATTTTCATAAATCAAGCTAAGTATACCAAGGAGCTACTGAAAAAGTTTGGTATGGAAGCATGATCTGCTGCTTCCACTCCAATGAGCTCATCTACCAAGCTTGATAAAGATGAAAGTGGAATTTCAGTAGAGGTAACTCAGTATCGTGGTCTTATTGGCTCACTATTGTATCTTACTGCCAGTAGACCTGATACTTATTTGCTGTTTGCATTTTTGTAAGATTTCAATCTAACCCCAATTAATCTCATTATATTGCTGCTAAACGTATTCTGAAGTACTTAAAAGGAACTCAAAATGTCGGCTTATGCTATCCGAATGATTCATCTTTCAATCTTATTGGATATTCAGATACTGATTATGCAGGTTGTAAACTAGACAGGAAAAACACAAGTGGTTTTTATCAATTCCTTGGTGATAGGCTGATCTCCTGGTTTAGTAAAAAGCAGATTTCCATAGCTAATCTACTGCAGAAGCAGAATACCTCGCTGCTGGAAGTTGCTGCTCTCAAATATTATGGATGCAACAACAACTTAAAGACTACGGAGTTCATGCCTCTGAATCACCTATCTTCTGTGATAATATCAGTGCCATTTCAATTACGCAAAATCCAGTACTTCCTTCCAGAACGAAGCACATCAACATCAGACATCATTTTATAAGAGATCATGTGCAGAAGAAAAACATTCGTCTCGAAAATCCAGTTACTCAACTCGTGACTTACAATCCTTTTAAAGGATTCTGCACTGGAAATCTTTTCAAGCAGATGACATTCCTTCCAAAGCATCATCTGAAGCAGAACTCTATTAGTAGCAAGCTCAGAACCTGATCAACTTCAAACTCCCGTTTTTACCTTCTAACTCTTACTCGTTGAGCAGTAGTAGAAGCCAAACCATTCTGACACACATTCTGTAGCTCCTGCACTTTGAACCATACAGACATGACCTTTATCCAGACATATTCCTCAATGGTCTTCTTCAAAGGTTCCAGATATGGAAGTGTCTCTGGTGTTACCAGGACATGAGTGCTGCTACAGGCATCCGAATTGCTTGAATCCGACATATCGACTTATTGTTTCCTTAACAATTGTTGTTATCTTATTTATAGACATGTTGCATTTAATGGTGAAGAAGTTGAAGAGTCTCAAGTCAACCGAATCGTTCTACTGATTTAGACAGATTGAGTTTTTTCTTACTCATATTTTTTTATATATCATTCTTTCACTGAAAGCAGTAGATAAACAAAACATGTCAAAATGAGATTTTTCATTAATAAAACCAGAAGCATTACATTGAGTTTATCTACTACATTTGTTGATATCAGCAGCTTGAAGTACTTATATGTTGCAAAGTACTTAAGCAGGAACCTATCTAAAAGCTCCTGGAATCCCCTCTCTTCGCATGATCGTGGTTTGTGGAAGGGATTATCCCGCAACTTAGCCCTAATAAAAATGAAAAATCTAACTGATTGTTCGTATTATAAACCAAGGAATTTCTTCCAAGCCTTCATATCTTGAAAAAGGATGTCTTCAAACATCTGCTTACGAGAGGCTGGACGTTGTCTTTGGAGTTCCTCTACTAATTCTGACTCTGGAGAAGACTCCGAGAGATCGCTTGAACTGCTAATTTTTTTTGATTTGATGAAAAGTTTAAATGACTTAGTTTGTGAACTTGCAGGCATTTATATAGAATCTCGGGAAGCTGAATAGACGGCTATCTGACTACACGAATAGCAAGATTCAGCTATCTTTTCCTTAGAAATCGTATCGTCGCATTTATTAGTTGCATTGATTTAGGGGGAACAGTATCTTAGTCAGACTAAGATTTTCGTGTTTTATCAATAGTAGATAGAATGTTTATCTTTTCGATAAAACGTGTCTGCTGGTTTCATCAAAGTGATGAAAATATTTCAATATCCTGTAACTTCCAGCAGACGTTATCATAAAACGACAAATCTTCTTCTGATTATTTTCAGTAACCAATTGGACAGCCCGCTCTTTTCAAAACTTTTTAAAATCATTAGTTTTACTGACACCCTCTGTTTAACTTTTCAAATACTCAACCGTAAACATATTGAAACGTGTCCTTATGTTTCACTGACGGCTATACATTTTTGAATTTTAACCGCCTCTCTCATCTCTTTTATCTTTTACGCTTTCAGAATTCTGATTATCGACTACTGCTTTCTCTTGAACTCATATTCTCTTTGAATCCTCTTTACTTACAGAAATGGCCGAAGTTTACAACTTGAATGCTTACCAAGTTAACTTTGA
Organism: Primulina eburnea; assembly: GCF_022965805.1. Classification (NCBI taxonomy): domain Eukaryota; kingdom Viridiplantae; phylum Streptophyta; class Magnoliopsida; order Lamiales; family Gesneriaceae; genus Primulina; species Primulina eburnea. Next base: position 28,513,062 of record NC_133117.1, on the reverse strand, counting down.
ATCTGTCCTCACTATCAAGGATGAGAATCTTCTCAATATGTTCAAAGCTATTGAGAAGTCATGACTCAGAAAATTCTTAGAAGCACCTGCTGTGATATACAAAACTGTCCTTCTGGACTTTTATGCTAAGGTGACTGTGGAAGAATGGAAAATCATGTATTCCCAAGGTGATGTATCTATTTCTATCGATTCTGCTTTGCTTGGATCGACTTTCTTTCTCCCTTTTTCCAGGGATAAATGAACTTTCTGGAATTTCCAAGGAGGAAATGTCTACTGCTCTACTGAATTTCTCAGCGTCTGGAGAGGAACTGTCTCCATCCTGTTTCAAGAAGCCGTTGAAGATGGAATTTCAAGTACTTGTCGATATTGTTGCCAAAGCGCTGTTAGTCAAAGCCGGAATGTTCGATCGGCTAACAAAAGAAAAAGTTCAAGTGATGGCTGCCATCAATTATGGATATAAGGTGGATTGGAGTCGTTTTCTGTTCAAAATAATGAAGGAAATAGTGGTTAGGAGGAGTTCTGGTTTCGCTGTGCAGATCAGCCAAATGCTTAAGAATGCTGGTTTTTCTCTTACTTCTGATTTGGACCCCTCTTACGTCACAATGGCAAATGCTGATAATGTGCTCGCATTGAGACCAAAGCCAACCGTGGCTGATTTTATTGCTTTGATAAAGGAAGTGGGAGATGATCAAGCTGAGGCTCTAGGACCTCAGATGAAAATTAAAAGAAAACGAGTGGTTATCTCCACTGATTCTGATAAGACAGTTTCCGAGGAGTCTGCTGCTCTTATTCAACCATCTCTTCCACCTACTCCCAGCAAGAAGAAAGCTCGCACTGTTCTTCAAATTAAGAAGACAGCAGCCATCTCTGATTTGGACACTGTTCCGTTGAGACAAGTGTTTCCAGAAGCCGTTCCTACTGCACCACCAACCACCTCAGTCTCAAAACCAATTGGTGTTTCTGCTCCCACAACATCTACTGCTTCAACTTTCAGACCCGTGTCTGGAATCGTTATTCGTGATTCAACTGCCGGGTATTCTGCTTTTCGACCCATGATGACTGCCTCATCGACAGGAAAAGGCAAAGGAAAACTTTTTGACGAACTGCAATTTCTAGCTGCCAAATCATCTGTCTCTACTGGCATTGCTCTTCATTTCGAAGAAATTGAAAATTCAGCCAATGAAGAAATGACCTTCTTTGATGAATGGCACAAGGTTCGGGTCTTCCATCCCCTCACGTTTTTCAAAACAAAAGGTGTCTTTGGAAGAATGGTGAAGTATGAGAAAAATTTCTTTGAATTTGCAAAGACTGAAAATGTGATTGACGCGACGAGACGCCGCAACTTCATTTTTGAGCAGCTTAAACGTCAGAAGCTGGAATCAGTATTAAAGACTCTTCAGTCTAATTTTGATGCATTGATTCCCACTGCTGCTCAAGATCAAAATCTGATCCTTGCACTGATTGACCATTTGAGAATAATGGATGAGCAACTTCTTGCTCAAGAACAGACTTTTGGAGATTCTGAACCATATTCAGTAGGCCTTATTCCAGATCTTGATCAAATTAAGCCAGTTGAGGAACGAACTATTGCTCCTACAGAAGCTAAGGTTTCCAGTACTCCTGCATCTTCCAAGTTGCCTACTCAGTCTTCTTCTCTCATATCTGTTCGAGAACTGGCTTCAGTTGATGAATTCATTCAGTCTATCACTCGAGATGTTTCTGCGGCACCGGACACAATTCAAGCTGATGAATCAATCCAACCAACAGTCCTATCAGCAGATCAACCCCAGAAAGAATCGCATGCTGCCCAATCTCCCTCATTGCCAAATTTGGAGATCTTCTCCACTGAACATCAAGAGGAGATGGTCACGATCTTGAATGATCCGATTCAACCCGCCGAACAGTTGGATGCCATCGAAGTCGTGCAAACAGAAGAAAGCACACTTCCTGAACATTCTGCTGTTATTGAACAAGCTGCTGTTGAAACCATTGCTGCTGAGCAATCTACTGTTAATGAAAGATTTTTTACTGCATTATGTACTGCTCCTACTGCTCCTGTCTCTTCTACTGCATTAGTTGGCATTCCTGCTGACTCACCCTCTCAAATTTCTCACATTGCGCATATTGCTGAAATTAGAGAACAAATGCGTCAAAGAAGCCAATCCCCAGAGGAAGATCAATTCAATCTTGAATCTGAGATTGATCATCCTAAATGGACTATTGACAGCCTATCAGAGACTGTCAAGCGTTTATCTCATGCTCATGCTGGTGAAGTCTACCCCACCACCAATTTCAGAGAGTGAGTCATGAGTATGTCAGCAATACCGCAGAATCGTTGGCAAAAATTGAGGTTGACACTCAACTCTTTAGGAAGAATGTACTCAAAAGTCGTGCTGACCTTGTACTTGGACAATCTGATGCTCGTCGTATCCTCTCTACTCATGATGCGGCTCTTCATTCTGTTTCTACCAAAGTTGACACTATGGACTCCAGACTCGAAAATATCAATGCTTAGATTGCGTCCCAATCTCAATCTATTCAGGTTCTGAATGATCAAGTTTCGAGTCACACACCAACTCTGGAGATTCTGCATAATGGCATTATTACACTTACTGGACGGGTTGATCTTTTACTTACTAGATTTCACGCCGCTGATGCCAAAAAGGGGGGAAATAGAAGGCATGATGGAAGCACAAGGAAGATGATCAAAAGAAGGAAGGACTGGAGAAAATCAAGCATAACCATCCCACAGAAATCAAGATCCTCAGGACGAGGAAACTCTGTTCCGAGATATTGGAACAGATGACTAGGATTTCTTGCTATTTTACAAACTCCGTTCAAACTGTTTATTTACTTGTTAATCATCTGGTTTTAGTTGTTATCTGCTTTATTATTCATTGTTACTAACTTCCAGGTTTTGGCATCACCGCAAAGAGGGAAATTGTTATACCTATTTTATTGTGGTGATGAGAATCAAAACCAGTAGGAATAACACCAGCCAGAAGATAATGCAAAGCAGTAGCTTTTGTCTCGCTTTACCAGAAGTAGTACTTTAGTTAGTACTCAATGGCTTAGTGTAACAAAAGCAGCACTTAGTCTTACCGGATCAGTACTTAACAGCATTCCACTCGATTGTTCAAGTCTTAAATGTTACCGTTACTTTACCTAGTACTAAGCATTAATTGCACCATTAATGTTGTACGAAGTCATTTAATTCGCTGTACCAGTTTTGGTATAAAACAAGACTGACTATGTTGAAAGCTTTTTGTAGGATATTTTTTAGGAAACAAAGTTGTTTCTATCGGAAATCAAAAGAGCCGTTTTTTATTATAGAAGTTGGATTCAAGTTATCTATATATATGGATCAAAACCATTTAGAGAACAACGCTGATCATTTTATCTATCCAACGCTACATTGAGCAATCATCATCTTCTAAGCTCAAACTTGCAGAAAAGCAGTACACGCCTCATATTATATATATGATCTTTGGAGATAATTTTGTACTGCTATTTTTTCATCTCTTCAAGCAAAACAATTTAATATATTTCGATGAAGAGTTTGCAAACTGAAAAAGAGTATTTTCAAGAACCTTTTTGTATTTAACTTTTTTGTTAAGTTACTAAGAGTTGCTGAAGTGGGTGTGTACAAGGGTGTACTGTAAAATACAAAGTCTTTTAATGATACCTTCTGGAAATAGAAGAAGGGGAGACGTAGAAGATTTTATCTTCGAACTTCTAGAAACAACTACTGTTTTATTGCCTACTGTTATTACCGTTTTCACCTTACTTTATCGGATCGTTTCCGCACATATTATTGTGATCGCTGGACAACAACTACAATCTCTAACGAGATTCTAGCACCCTTTGCAAAAACTATCGTCAAAGGAATAAAGTTTATTCACCCCCCCTCTAAACTCTATATCGATCCCCAACAATTTGTAGCAATCTGTGGACAAACTTATTTCCAGATCCACTCTTAAATAAAGCTTGATTTTGAGTTATTATCAGTTACCAGATTGGAAAATATTCAATGAGGTTTTTTCATCTTCCAAAATACTATAAAAGCAATTTAGAAATTAAATTTGTTTCCATTTTCCTTAATCACAGAAGTCTGCATCTTTCTTGCTGTTTCTTTCAGAGATCCCAAAAATAGGCCAGGCCCTCCCTTCAATATATATATATAAACAATGACAATTTACAGGACGGAAAAATAAGAAATGATAGTGAAAAGAATTACTTTTTTCTTCTGAAAATGTGTGCATGCATTAATTGACTAGAAGATCTGTCTTCGATTAACTAAAATATGCATAATATTTTAATGTCTTAATAGGATTGAGATGGAGAACATGTTAAATTCAAGCATATTCAATCAAATATATGAGACTTTCATGAATATATATTTTGTAAATAATAGATTTATAATCCAATAAAAAAAATTTCTTACATTGGTGGAGGTTGTATGTATCCATAAAAACTTCAATTAATACATATAAACTCGTATGAAATAGTTTTACGAATCAATTTTGTGATACATATATTTAATCCGACTCGAAACGTAGAAAAATATTGTTTTTTATGCTAAAATTATTACTTTCATTTTAGATAAAAATCGAATTGACCCGTTTCACAAATATAAATGTATCTCATGAGAAACATATCCTTCATTAATAGTTACAACCATCGGATGCCATTATTATTGAAAATGCCATAATTTCTAAATCAAAAATTTAATTTCTTATTTTTCGATTTAATCCAAAATTTGAAATAATAATAACTTTCAAATGTGATAAATAAAGGTATTGTCCGAATATAAAAAATGAAAACAGCTTTTCAGTACAAATTTAGTACCTATTTTGTGGAACTTGATTGTGACAATGGAGTAATGGCTAGAACATTAAAGTAAGTGGAAGTTTAAAAAATTATGTTTTATGTCAAATTATTATTTTTTGTTGTGGAAAAAAATCGAGTTGACTCATCTCACAAATATAAAAGTGTGAAACAATCTTACAAGAAACCTATCATTTATTAATAGCAAAAACTACCCCCATGCCATTATTATTGAAAATTCCATTATTTCTACATCACAAATAAGTTTCATATTTTTTGATTTAATCCAAAATTCGAAATAATAATAACTATAAAATGCGTGTGATGGATAATGAAATTGTCCGAATATAAAAATGAAAAGATTAGTAATGATAGGTTCCGGCATCTCACATGGGTTGGACAACTTTTTTCTTACACAACACAACAAACTTGTAATGAAATAGAAACATTTTCCTTTTAAGTACACCACCTTTCATTTGTTCTTTTCGGAAATAATAATTAAGACAACTACATAAGATTATACATTAGTTTACACATTATATTTGAAATGACAAAAGTCTCTTAAATGTTTTTTTAAAATTTAAAATAAAAAAATAAATAATTTTGTAATTTCATCAAATGCAATGTGTAAAACTCAATTTACATGTGGAATTTTCCTAAATTAAGATCAAATTTTATATCTCACATGAATAAATGTGTGAAATTATCTCACAAGTAACCTATCATTCACTAATAACTACAACTTCTCGATGCCATTATTATTGAAAATGCCATTATTTCAAAATAAAAAATCAAGTTTCTTATTTCTTATATTTAATCCAAAATTTGAAATAATAATATGTTGAGGATAGATGAAGAGTTTAGAGGGGGTGAATAAACTCTTTCCTTTACTCATAGATTTTGCAAAGGGTGCTGAAATCCTGTTAGAGGTTGTAGCTATTCTTGTTCAAGGTTACGTCCAGCAAATCACAATAATAAGTGTGGAAATAATCCGATGGAGTAGGGTAAAAACAGTAATAACAGTAGGCAGTAGAAGGTATCACTAAACGACTTTGATTTTACAGTACAACACTTGTACACACCCACTTCAGCAGGACTTATCTTTTGCCTACTGAAATTCTTAGTAACTCAACACAATATGATTCAATATGACAAGGCTCTGGAAAAAACTCTTTTCGAGTTTACAAACTCTTCTTCAAAAGAATATCGTAAGGGGTTTTACTAGAAGAGATGAAGAAACAGCAGTACAAAATGATCTCCAAATATCAGATATAAGATGTTAAGCGTGTATTTCTTTTTTGCAAGTTGAGCTTGGAAGATAATGATTTGTTCGCGGTTGCTCAATGTAACGTTGAATAGATAATAAAGGTAATCAGCGTTGTTCTTGAAATGGGTTTGATCAGTATATATAGATAACTTGAATCCAACGTCTATAATCAAAACAGCTTCTTTGACTTCTGATGAAATCAGCTTTACTACCTGAAAAGGGTCCTGTAGAAAAGCTTCACAACAATCAGCCTTGTTTCATACCAAAACTAGTACGTAATAAATAACTTTCGTACAGCATTAATGGTGTAATTAATACTAGTACTTGATAAAGTAACGGTAACATTTAAGACTTGTTCTGTTAGCATAGGAAAGGATAAGTTACTCTAGTTTAAACTGAGTTCTGCTTCTGGTTTTCTAAGTTCTGAAGACTACTGCTTTTATATTGCCTACTGATTTTAACTAACAACCTGCTGGTTTTGATTCTTATCGCCACAATTAAGTTAAGTCTTACATAATAATTTTGAAATGTGATAGATAATTATATTGTCCAAATATAAAAATTGAAAAGAGTGATGATACCGTCTGGCCCCCAACATAGGTTGGAACACTTTTTGTTACACAACACAACAAACCATTACTAAAATACAAACATTTCCCTTTTAAGCATACCACCATTCGTTTGTTCTTTTCTTAAATAATAATTAAGACAACAACATAGGTTATACATTAGTTACATGTTATATTTGAAATTAAAAAAAAAATTATCATAAATGTTTTTTTTTTAATTAAAACAATAAACATGAATAAATTTGTAATTTCAATTCCAATTTGAACCACAATTTACATGTGGAATTTTCCTAAATTAAGATCAAATTGTATGTCTCACATAGATAATCATGATTTTTTTTTCAAAATATCATCGGAACTTCCTTCGGCACATTGAAAAAGCCTTTTCTTTTATTTCCCATCAACGAACAAGCAATTGCAGTCTTTTCAGTAAAACTTTAGTACCTCTTTTGTTTAAATTGATTGTGACAATGTAGTAATGGCTAGAATCTTGCAATAAGTGGAAGTTTTCAAAATTATGTTTTATGTCAAAATTATGTTTTTCATTGTAGATAAAAATTGATTTGACTCGTCTCACAGATATAAACATGTAAAATAATTTTACAAGAAACCTATAATTCATTAATAGCTAAAACTACCTCGAACCATTATTATTGAAAATGCCATTATTTCTAAAACAAAAACAGAGTTCCATATTTTTTCGATTTAGTCTAAATTTGAAATAATAATAACTTTAAAATGTGATTGATAATGGTATTTTCCGAATATAAAAAATGAAAAGAGTAATGATAGGGTCCGGCACCCCACATGGGTTGGACCTTTTTTTTTTGTTACACAACCTTGTGTGTCGTTGAGTCACCAAACTTAAATTTTTACTCTCTAAATTAAATTAGTGTAATGGAGAATAGAGTCAAATCCACAGGAGATTTAGTATTTCAAGGAAAGACAATTAAAAGGTGATTTTTTTTAATAAGAACAAAATAAAAATTTAAAACTAAAATTTAAAAGTAATAAAAAATAATAAATCTAAATGTGAATTAAATAAAGGCGATGAGTGATTGACGAATGAGAAAATTCAATCTTACCGAGTTGTGATTCAAGGAGTTTCCACTATTCAATTGTATCACTGTTCATCGGCTAACATATTATTTATTCATGCAGTTATAAGTAATTAACTTTAGAATTATAAGGATAGACTCTAAAATCCTTGTGTTTTTTAATTTAATTGACCGAATCCAGCATCCAGTTAAAACTTATCAATAACTAACTGGGCACGATAGCGTTCTATATTAATTAAATATATCATTTTCGTTTTGTGAAAACAGTTAATCCTAAAATCTAACAACCGAGATAGCTGCAATTGATAAATTTGGTTTCGTCGATTTATTTAGATTAAGTATGCTTTGATAGCACAACACACCTAATCCATCACCATTTATGTACCAATCGTTCATTACAATTACGAATCACTGAATTTATGGATAACAATAGAAAATTATATATCGAATTAAATTGTCAGATTAATCAACTTACAACTTTCATATAAATAAATCATAAACCAACAAATACTTGAACAAACAAGAATATTAAATTTAAGTGCAAAAAGCCTCACAATGATAAATTAAACTAATAGAAATATCCCTTAAATCAAAAAACAAAAACTTAGCCTAGATTTCTTGAAAAAAGATGAAAAATTCATACGTCTCCTTGTGTTTCACGTTGAATGGTAGAGAGAGATGGGAGAAATATATTTTTCTGGGTTGTGCGCGCCTCCCTTCTTCTTCACATGTGTATGCTTCACTACAAGAAAAACGCCATACAACAACACACATACGACAACGGTTTTTGTGCAAAACCGTTGTCGTAGCGTTTTTAACAACGGTTTTAGCCAAAACCGTTGTCTTTTGGGGATCAAAGACAACGGTTTTAAAAAACCGTTGTCTTTGAGGGGCCAAAGACAACGATTTTAAACAACTGTTGTCTTTGGGGGGTCAAAGACAACGGTTTTAGGGTAAATGACAACGGTTCCTAGAACCGTTGTTTATTAGCGTTTTTTTTTTTTTGGAAAATAGAGAAACCGTTGTCGAATAGCGTGGTTTTTGGACAAATAACAACGGTAGGGGAAGACGTTGTCAAATTTAGCGACGGAATTTCAAACAACCGTTGCTAAAATTAGCGACGGTTTGACATTAACCGTCGCGCAATTAAGATCAGCGACGGGTTTTAATAAACCGACGCTAATTATAGCGACTGTTTTAAATCAAACCGTCGCATGTTTAAAATTAGCGACGGATAACATTATCCGTCGCTAAATGTAGCAACGGTTTTTAAAACACCGTCGCACACCGTCGCCAAATTAAAACATGCGACAGTATTTCAAAACCTGTCGCTAAATTTCGCGACGATAAAATCCAAACCGTCGCTAATTTAAATTTTGGCGACAATTTAACAACAAACCGTCGCCAACTCACTATAAATATCCGCGTTCCACTCCATTTTCTTTCTCAACACTTAAAATTTTTCTCACTACTTCACAACACTTAAACTTTTTCTCTCATACACAATTTTATCACTTCACACAACACTCAAAATTTTTTTCTCATACACATTTTTATCACTTCACACAACACTTAAAATTTTTCTCTCATACACATTTTTATCACTTCACACAACACTTAAAATTTTTTCTCATACACATTTTTATCACTTCACACAACACTTAAAAATTTTCTCTCACACAACACTTAAAATTTTTCTAATACAAAATTTTATCCCTTCACAACACTTAAAATTTTTTTCCTCTTACATTTAAAAAATCACGACTTGTGGAAAGTCTACTTCTGAATTTTTTGTGCTTCAAGTTCTTCATAAAGTTCATATTGACAACTTTTATTGTGATATAAACTCACATTTTTAGTCCATTTTTATCCCAAGAGCAAAAAAATTCCTTTTACAACAAAATAACATATAAATGTATCAATTAAGCATGTCGTAAATGACAACAATGAGGAATATGACAACAAAAACACAAATTATTACGAGCCTATCACACAACACAACAAACCTGTACTGAAATAGAAACATTTCCATTTTAAGTACATCATTATCCTTTGTTCTTTTCGTAAATAATAATTAAGATAGCTACATAAGGTTATACATTAATTTACACATTGTATTTGAAATTACAAAATGATCTTAAATCTTTTTTAAAAAAAATTCAAATAAAAAACATGAATAATTTTGCAATTTCAATTGCAATGTGTAAAACTCAATTTACATGTGGAATTTTCCTAAATTAAGATAAAATTTTATGTCTCACATAGATAATCGGGATTTCTTTTTAAAAGTATTATCGGAACTTCATTCGAGCACATTGTAAAAGCCTTTTCTTTTGTTGCCCAGGAATGAACACGCAATTGCAGGCTTTTCAGTACAACTTTCGTACCTATTTTTGTTGAACTTGATTGTGACAATGGAGTAATGGCAAGAATATAGAAGTGAGTGGAGAAGTTTAAAAAATTATGTTTTATGTCAAAATTATGTTTTTTTACTGCACATAAAAATCGAGTTGGCTCGTCTCACAAATATAAATGTATGAAATTATCTCTGAAACCTATCATTCATTAATTGCTATAACTATCCTGATGCCATTATTATTTAAAATGACATAGTCTCAATTAGGGGTGATAAATCGTAATGTACCGTACCAAAAATCCTAAACTGTATACCGTTACAAAAATTACGGTATAAGAAAATTCATACCGATATCATACCGAAAATTTTGATATACCGATTTTTGGTATACCAAAATTTCGGTGCATATAACTAGCATACCGATTATACCGAAATCAGTATAATGAAATTTTCGATACATATAATTAGCATACCAATTATATCAAAATTATACGGTATACCGAGTTTTCGGTACGATATCGGTGTGTACCGTTTTAATTTATTGTTCAGTTCTCACACACGAACACACCACCACTCAACTACAGTCTTGCACAAAGACGTTAAACTTGTGTATGTAGTCTTTCTCACATAGACGTTAAAGAAGTGTTGGCTGGAAGGTGCTGCCTTCAGTCTAGACTAGGAGTTCAGTTAGGTAGTGTGTAAGTCCTAAGATGGGTGGATTTGTACAAGTAGTTGTATAGATCAAAGTCTTCTAGTGGATCCTACCCGAGGTGGTAGAAGGAGTGACGTAAGAGCAGTTGAAGTCTCCTAACATCCATAAACATATCTTGTGTATTTAATTGATTAAATGTTGTTTTCAAACTGACTTGATCGGTTAGAGTATCTGTCAGTTCAGTTCTTACCATAACTGAACTACTAACTGATCCCCTGCTTTTCAGTTATTTAGTTTACATAAATTAAAATGTTTTCTAATATAACAATTTTCTTCACGAAGGATTATTTCGAGTTTCTTCCGCTTGCTTTTAAACCAAACTCGATTTAATTCATCGGTGTTAACATTTTTAGAACACGAGCTATTGCAGCTCATTGGAGAATATTGTGTTTGAAATATCTTCAAAGGCACCAGCACATGATACTTCACAATATAATGCAATAATATATGCTGAAACTAAATATTTTGTATGTAGTTAATGAATACATATATTATTTACCAAGTTTTTTCTAAATAAAATACGAAAAAATATTTCCAAATGAAGATATAGACCATAGTAAACAACTTGAGAAAAATCCCACAAAAAATAAAGGCATGAAAATAAGAATCACTTAATTATTATATTGGCCCTCCGATCCAATTTTGTCAAAGAAACTGTGGTTATTGTTATGATCAAAGAGGTCTTCCAATTTCTGCCCACTTTTATTGTTTTGTGCTGTGGATAATTCCTTGTAACTAATTGGTCTCGGTTGGTCTTGCGCCGCTCATTTTTTGTCCAAAGCCAATCTTCTTGTTTAATACCTGTTGAAACTTCCAAATATGCGAGGAACTTAATTTTTATGTTTAATTTTTCAAAGTACTTTTACAGAAAAATTGTTCAAATAACGTCTTAATTATTTTTAATTATAAAATCGATTTTTAAAATAGTTTTACAAACATCTTTTCAAATCTAAAAAGTAGTGTTCTAAAAGACACCATTTAGGTTGTTAGCGGTCACACATTGCCCCTATTTTTAGAAAATCGGTGGATCTAGGTGGTGTTGAAAAAATAGGTGACTCAAAACATGTCCAGGCGATTAACAAACTTCCTAGGCTGTTTGATTTTTGCTTTTTAAAAAATAAATTTTAAAATATTTTAATTTTTTAAAAAATAAAGGTTGAACAAATTAATCTATATATTGTTCAAATATATATGCACATAAAAAATATATGCACGTTAATAAGCATGGTTCAAAAAATATAAATGAAAATATTGAACATATTTTTGCATATTTTGACTAATTTTAGATAGTATAAAATATTTTATATTTTTATAATTTATAATTAATTAAAATATTTTAAAGGGCGTCTAAGTGGCCACTTAGGTATCTCGCCCACACACCGCCTAACTTCCTTGAGTAGGTCTCATGTGAGACCGTCTCACGGATCACAATCTATGAGACGGGTCAATCCTACCCATATTCACAATAAAAAATAATATTTTTAGCATAAAAAGTAATACTTTTTCATGGATTATCCAAATAAAGATCTGTCTCACAAAATACGACCCGTGAGACCGTCTCACACAAGTTTTTGCCAACTTCCTTTGAAACCTTGTCAAAAATATTTTTATTTAATAAATATTCAAACACATATTTATTATTAAAAAAATTATTAAAAACTGTAAAAAAAAAAAACTTTTATAAAAACGTTTTATAATTACTTTTCCAAACAAAATCTTATTATCCAAGTTCTTTTGCTTTTACTTATTCCTTTTGAAATATTTTAACGATAAATCATCATCATTATATTTCTAAATATTAATAAAGTACAACTAACAATAATTTAATATGAAAATTAATAAAATAAATATTAGCATGTAATAATAAGATTGAGATTAAGAAATGAACTTATATTTCATTTCTTTCTCATTCTTTACAATACCTATAGTAGGAAATGTTACAATTTCATATTTCCGTTAATCTCGTCATCATTATATCTCAAAGTGGATTACATTCCTACTTTATTCCATTCAATACCATCAATGAAGGCTCTTCAAGTTCCAAAATCAGTGTCGTACCTGAGCTTTTCTTGGCATGAATCTAATTTTTCAAAATTAGACTAAAATTGCAATGAATTTAATTCTCGAACAAAGCTATAAAATATAAAGTAAAGCAAATAAAATTTGTAATGTTTGGAGAAATTACAATGTATGTTCACCGTAGTACCTAAAAAAATTAAACATATAAAATATTAATGTGATTATAAATTTTCTATTTCCTGAGTAATTTTTATATAAACAATACATAAAAAAAAAAAAAAATCTAAGATTGAATAGTCATTTTAATTCACGTAATCCATCATTTTGTTACTGAAAATTTTAATTTACACACACTTATATAATATAAATCATCATTTTATTTCACCAACAATCAAGATAATGATCCATCTTAAAAAACACCAAGTTCTTAAAAGAAATATTAAGATATTTCTTTAGGGTTTATTCATAATTTTTTTTTTCAATTTTAACTTGTATAAGATTTATTTAAGATATTTACAATAAGATTGGCATTTCATCACATGAAAATAAGAGATCTATATAAAGAAGATATAATACTCATATATAAGCATACAACTTATGACATATAATAATAATAATAATACAACATATAACAATGTAGTACATAAACATACATATTCAACAGAATATCTCTGTTACTACTTACGTATCTTCTGTAACTAACCTATAAAACCCAAAACTCTGTTCCTAAACAACATAATCAAACATATTGTTGTTACTAACTGCTGATGCTAACAAGCTATCCCAATTATGATTGTGGCTCACGGATCATACCTGAAACGTCTTCCCTTTTTCGTTTTCTTAAAAAGTACTAGAATTTTTTTTTTAAACCTCACTTAGCATCGGCCGAACCATAAAATATTTTTGTCATCATTTTAGAATAAAACAACCAACTTTATAATTGAGAAATACAGCCCATACTATAATATCTCAAAAACCTCTCAAAAGCATAAATAAAAATCATAAAATATTTTTAACATAACTTAAAAATCATAAATCATAACTAGTGCGGAAAACTAGCGTCGGTCCTCGGGTTATGTGCACCTTCAGTCCAGTCAGCTCAACCATCAAGACCTCCATTATCATATTCATAACCAATATAACCTGCATCAATCACACCTAGTGAGTCTAAAGACTCAACACATCATATTCTTGATAACGAGTAATACGTAATACAGTTAACATATAACAGTGAAAAATACTTGTACTTGAAATATCGTTTTCATGAAGATGCATAAACTTTAAACATAAACGTTTTCGTAAACATTTTCATGATGCATAAAAACATTTTCGAAAGACATAAACATATCACTTAAACATATTCATATTCATGTCCATATTCGTATCCATATTCATATTCGTATTCATGTTCATGTTCGTGTTTGTTGAATTCAGATCGTGATTGTGACTCGTATTCTTAAACGTATTGGGCGATGGATCCATCTAAAAAAACCACAGTACTGGGCGGCGGGGGACACCAGCAACACTCTCACCGGTCAACTGGGCCCTGGCCTACGTATTAACATATCATGGCATTGGAGCCTTTTCCCATAAATGGGCTCCCTCTGGGGCCTTCTCCCCTCACGACATCTCCAATCATATTCATCGTATTCGTATTCGTATCAACGGAAACACGATCGTCGGGCTCCCACTGAGACCATAACCCTCACGATATTTCCAACATATTGTAGTAGTCACAATCCCTTCACGTCCTTCAACATGTTATCATCACTTAATAAAAACATGTATATAATATCATTTTTATTTTGAAACCAAGCATGCAACATATCTTTTAAATGCCCATATTTAAATCATAAAAATCATAGACATTTAAAAATCATAATTTAATCATGAACATTTCATAAAATAATCATAATATCATAAAAACAGCATTTAGGGCACTGTCATGACCTTTACTAATTTTCCGGTGTAAAAAGACCGTTTTACCCCTGGACTCGACAGTTTACGTTTTCGACTTTTTTCTTGATTTCATGACTCTAACATGCCCCAAATAATTATTTAAGCCTACATAAATTTTCTCATAATTTTATTTAGCTTAAAATCGAGGACTTTTAATTTAATCTATAAATGTGACGTATTAATGCGTTTTAAATCCCAAATTAAACCAAAACTTAATATAAAATTCCCAAATTAGAAACTTAGACTTATAATAATTATTTAAGCTTAAACCTAATTTTTCATAATTTTATTAAGCTTAAATCTAGGCGTTTCCCGATTCGTTTTTAAAGTTAGACGTACTTCCCGGTTTTGACTCGTATGGACTCGAAACTTAACCAAACTTTACCAAACTTGAACCAAAGCTTCCTCACACATAAATAAACCTTTTTCAACCCAAAATAAGCTAATTAGAACCCTCGAACACACCCCTATCAGCTACTGAAATTTCTGCACAAAGAGTCCTAGATCTAGTGTGATTCAAACCTAGTCTAGCTTCGACCCCAGCCCCTTAGCCGCACGACCAGACCCTTGGCCACCCTCTTAGGACCCTCAGAAAACCCTAGGTAATCTCCTGGACAGACACTAACACCCCGACAGCAGCCGTGTTCCCCTAGTAAGAAAAATCGAAACCCTAAGCCCATGCATGTCCAATTTTCGTTCATCTTACTTCACCCTAATTTCCAGCCCTTAAACCTTCATCCATGGACCCTCAAACATGTGGAAAAATATCCCTTAAAGTTTCCCTACCATGGCAGCCCCTTTGTGCATCAATAGGAGGAGTTTTAAAAAAGAAAAACTCTTTTTTTGTGCATGTATAGCCATAAAAACGAAAATATAAAAGTTGTATCATGTTTTTAATGCAATCATGTATCAAACACATAATATGGTGTGAAAGATGAGTAAAAGGAGAATATGGCGTGCCTTTGCGTTTAAAACGCACGATTTTACGTTGACAAATCGAAGAACGACGACGAGGAGGACCTTGGCTTGAAGAATTAAGAAGAACTTGATGCTTTCCCTTCCAATCTCCTTGTGTGTGCCGTGTAAATTTGGGAGAGAATTTGAGGGTGCAAAAATTCAGAAAGTGGCGTGACTTATGATGGGTTTAGGGTGAGGTTTTTGAGTATTAAATAGTTAATTATTCACTAATTAGGCTTAGGCCCACCAAGTAAGTAGTTTAGGCCCATTAATGCTTAATTAACTTATTAAAAACAATTTTGATTAAATTAGTTTGTGAATTTAATAGCCGGATTGCCAAAAAAATTCATATTTTTGATGAAAAACCAACACCGATAAAATTTACGTCCCGACGTATAAAATCACCTCAAAACTTCTTATTTTCAAAAAAATAAGAAAAAACAACACCCTTATTTAAAATAATTAAAAATAATTATTTAATGAAAACATTTTCTATTTTCAGTCCTCGGTCTCCGTTCCTCGATCGCAACTCGAATAACCTTTAAAAATATAGTTTTAATGCAACCATGTAGAAAATATATTTTAAACATGCAAATATTCACAACATAATTAATTAATGCAATTAAATATTTACTTAAAAATACAGGAGAATTTAATAATTCAAATGCATGGGGTTCGCGTGGACCTTTAAATTTTTCGGGGCGTTACAATACCTTTGTCCATTGACAACCCTTTGGGGAAGAAAGTCGTGCCAACCATTTTTGGCGCTATTGTCACTCCTGAAAAGAGCTTCCAAACTGAACTGGCCTAACCATAAGGTTTAGAAAACAATAAAGTATAAATTGAAATTGAAAGAATCCTCTAAATTTCATACCTTGAAATGAAATCTCGAGGCCTATTTGTAAATTCTAGTTGGAATTGTCTGAACTTGCATGTTGCTACGTGTCATGCTTGATTTGACACCTAGCTTCGGAATCTCCGAACGCCACTTCGAAAGGTCTGAACTGCTATGTGTCGATACACTTAGCATATTCATATGATGTCTACTTACCGTGCTTACAAATGATGTGTTAATAATTTATCTAGGGATGACAACTTTCCCCACGGGTTTGGGGCCCCGCGGGGAAAACCCGAAACGGGGATGGGGATCCCCGATTTTTTCGGTTTTGGGTTCGGGGATGGGGATTTTTTTAAATCCCCGATGTATTTCGGGGCGGGTATGGGATTACTATCCCCATCCCCGAAATCCCCGAACCCGCCCCGAAAATAATATCAATAATAAAATAATAATATTATTAACATTAATAATATAATAATATTATTATTTTTTAAAATATTAATAATATTATTATTATTAATATTGATATTAATATTAATATTAATATTATATCTAATAATAATAGATAATAATAACTTTTGGTTCGAGAAAATCTACGAAATCGTCATCGTCTTACCATATTAATATTTTTGAAACGGAGATGGGAAGTTGATCCCCGAAGTTTCGGGTTTGGGGATTCCCCGAACCCGAAAAAGCGGGGATAGGGGCGGGGATGGGGGTGGGGATGGAATTCGGGGATGGAGATGGTAATGACAAACCCGCCCCCGCCCCGGCCCATTGCCATCCCTAAATTTATCAGATGTACAATTTGAACATGATCTATCACATCCAATAGATGAGTGATACCTAATTGGTGAGCTCAGAAGTGAATACAGTGGATGGACAACATATGACTGGATTATAATGCCTATAATAGAAAATGTAATTAATGAATACATATATTATTTACCAAGTTTTTTTCTAAATAGAATATGAAAAACATTTTCGAATGAAGATATAGATCATAGTAAACAACTTGGAAAAAATCCCCCAAATAAGGGCTTGAAAATTATCATATCTTAATTATTATATTGGGCCATCCCATCCAATTTTGTCAAAGAAAATGTGATTATTGTTATGACGAAAGAGGTATTCCCATTTCTACCCGAAATTTATTGTTTGTGCTCTGGATATTTCCTTGTAACTAATTGGTCTCGATTGGTCTTCCGCCGCTCATTCTTTGTCCAAAGCCAATCTTCTTGTTTAATACCACTTGAAACTTCCAAATATGCAAGGGACTTAATTTTTATGTATAATTTTTCAAAATACTTTACAGAAAAAGTTGTTCAAATAACGTCTTAATTATTTTTAATTATAAAATGGATTTTTAAAATAGTTTTATAAGCATTTTTTTAAATCTAAAAAGCATTGTTCTAAAAGACGTCATTTAAGTTGGTAGCGGTCACACATTGCCCCCATTTTTAGAAAATCAATGGATTTAGGTGGTGTTGAAAAAATAGACAACTCAAAACATGTCTAGGCGATTAACAAACTTTCTAGGTTGTTTGATTTTTTTTTAAATATTATATTTAATTTTACATCCATTTAAGTATAATTTTAAAATTTAATATTAAAAATAACTTACAATAATATTATTAAAAAAATGGATGTAAGAATAATTATGGAAAAAACGATTGTACAACAAATCCAATCGAAAAAAATCAAATCAAAATCAAAACGTGAGAGCACAGAAAACACTAGCGGATACGATATTACATCTCCTTGAAGAAACGCCCGCCGCCGGGTGCCACCAACTAGGTCCGGCCGAGCCACCACAGTATTCGCCACTTTCCTTCCAGTACCAATTAATTATCCCTGGAGTGGTGAAATAACATCGGGCCAAAACAAATAGATTTTGTGAGGCATAAAGTTCGAGTCTTTTTCGTTGATCCGACATCTTTCAAGAACATTGTGGGGCTTCAACAGAGTATAATTCATCCCTCGATTTTTGGTTGATTAATTTACCTTTCGTTGACAGATTTGATGCAAACAAAATGTATTCCAGTATGTTTAGAACTGTTGTGTTGAATGTCATTATTTCAAGAACATTGCAGGGCTTCAAAGGTTGTGAAACAAAATCGGGCCAAATCAAATAGATTTTTTGTGCAATAAAGGTCGAGTCTTTTTCGAGATTCCGTCGAACAGACGAATTTCAAGAACACTGTGGGGTATAATTCATCCCTCGATTTTTTTTATTTACATGAGATCAGGTAGCTACAATTTGGGTTCTCATATTCCGTTTATAGTGCTTGTCGCGTTGTGATTTGAAAAGGGATCGATATATCTAATGATTATGATTGGAAGATTTCACAGTGGTTGGGTTTATGCAATAAAATTAACTAGCTTAGTTTTCTTTGATCATCCAGAATGAAGAACAAAAGTGAAAATGGAGTGGTTGATGAGATCAGTGAATTGCCGGATGATGTTCTTGTGGCCATAATCTCTCGGTTGACATGGCGAGAAGCTATAGTCACCAGCATCCTGTCCACTCGTTGGCGACACCTCTACACTTACATCACTCGTATCTCCTTCAGCACTCGACATCCCTCCCATCAATCAAAAGTCAAAGATGTTCAACAACTAATGGAAAAGGAATTTCCTAAACACATGAAGGAGATTTATGATTTCTTGGCTTCAAACAGAGGCTGTCGATATTTGGAAGAATTCAAGGTGCATATACCCAGTATGAAGGGAGCCAATATTCATAGGTGGCTGCCGTTGGTGCTGGAAAAAGACGTAGAAAGCATCGACATACGCATGATTTATCACTCCAAAGCCATGTCTGGCTATTACAGTTTTCCTCGTAGGACTTTGATTAAGAGAAAAGGTGGAGGCTTAGGGTCATTTCAGGGCCTCAAATCACTTAGGCAATTGTCTCTGCACTCCCTTCACGTGGAAGCTCGAGATGTCGAGATTTTCGTTTCAAATTGTACTGCTCTCGAACACTTGTCCATTGTGGGTTCTTACAGGTTAAAAAAAGTGTCGTTGGTCGGACATTCGAAGTTGAAGCGCTTGGAGATTTCTTCCTCTAAGAATGTCGTGTTGATTGAGGTTCGCGACATGATCAACCTTGTTTCGTTGACCTGTCTTAAGTTGCAGCCTAAGTATTCACTGCACCTCAACAACGTCCCAAAGCTTGTTGAGTTTAACTCATCGGATCAGTTTCACTTACTCGGCCGCGTCTTCCTTGGAATTTTGCCTTCTATCCTCGATCAATTAGTGCGCATCAATGTCCACTCAACTGACTTTGAGGTACGAAGTACTAAAATCAGTATCACTACTCCTTTTACTTTTTATTATTATTATTATTGTATTGGTGATATAATTATTATTGTTTTACACAGGACTGTCCCTTAAGAGAACCCCCCATATTCTTAAATCTAAAGCATCTCAATCTTCAAATGAAGTGTTTGCGTGGTGGCAGAAGTTTTACTTATTACCCACCTTTCTTTTGGAATTGTCCTAAGTTGCAGAAACTTGAGATAAAAGTAAGTTTTGTTTTATTCTTAACGCATATGTAAAAGATTGTAAGAACTTAATATGTGTTTGGTTTGCAGTTTCTGTGGAGGGGTGATGAAGTTTTCGATGATACATTTCATAAGTATTTTGTGAAGTTAACTGAAATGGGATTTTTCGGGATAGAACCACGTAGCCATCTCAAAGAGGTGACTCTATCAGGGTTTATCGGGTGGCTACCTGAAATAAGCTTTTCATGGTTGCTCATGAAAGAGGCTGTGGTGCTCGAAAAACTCGTCGTCGAACTTTGTGACAAAACCCCTGAAATCCGACAAAAGGCTGAAGCTCTTGCGTGGGAGCATTTTCGAGAAATCACTCCATCCTCGGTAAATCTTGTAATTATTTAGCTATATTAAATTATTTTTAAAATAATCAAGTACCACCATATGCATGCACGATTTTGGTCGATATATATTTTATTCATATGCATGGTACATGATATTTCCTATGGGAACGATATCTAATTGTAGGCTTTCCTACGGGCTATGAACAATTAATCGATCGTGATAACAAAGAAAACTCAAATTTTTTACACTACTTGTTAATTGTACTCTTTTTTCTTCATAGTTATTATTATAGAGAAAGTGTTATTTGGGTTCTGGTTTTATATTTTTATACCCGAATCCAAAATAATCGTCAACTCTATACTATCGATATAGATTTTATATAAATTCTTTGCTTCACTCTTCAATATCAAAATGAGCATCTGATATATATATATATATATATATATATATATATATATATATATATATATATATATATATATATAAAATCTAGGGACATCGACTTTGTAGTGATCCTAAGTATGTAGTTAGTCGAATAAATAAAACATAACCAGAGTTCAATACGACAACTGAAACTTCATAATAAAATTTTACAACCCAATCGAATTACATAAAAGAATAAAAAATTGAAATGTCTGTTATGCGCCTGACAGCCGACCACCGCCGTCGCAGCTGACCACCGCCTCCGTCAGCCACCACACCGTCGCGCAGTCGTCGGAGTAAAGAAGGAAAAAAAAAAGGGCATGCAATTTTGTCATTTCATAAAAAATTCAAAATTATCCCACTTAAAAATCATACCAAACATAATATTATTTTATATCATATATTATATTTCTATCACAATCATTTCTTTTATCATTTACATATTAATCATTAGTTTATTTTATCCTCCAACCAAATGCAGCCTAAGCGTACAAATTTATTTCCCCGTAAAACCATAATACACTTTGAAATTCGGCTAGTTTGGAGCTATTGCCCACCCCTTTTGGGCTGAAAAAATAAAAATAAAAACCTCCTCTCATAGATTTCCCTTTCCAGGCTTTTTGCCATCAAAAACAAGAAAAAAATTGCATTAAAAAAATAGAACGATTTTATGAAAATATAAATATAAAACATAAAAAAGTGACAACTTAAACCCAACATTTGAGGGAAGTCCAGAATAATTATATTTTTCACAAATTAGCAATACATGAGATCCTAGTTTAATCTTAACCTGTAACATAAAAACAAACATAGCAAGCAAACGATCACAAATATATTTATAAAATATTTGGTCAGTCTCACAACATGTGCCTCGTGGCTCGAAATCTCCGTTGGACTACGGACCTCTGAAGTTAACTAATTTTAAAATGTGATTTCAAACAATTGAATTAATGTACGTTAAAATTATTTTATAATATTAAATCATATTCACCATATAATATAATAACATTTAAAAGCATAATCATATAGTAAATATTTTCAAATAACTAATAGACTGAATGCATTAAAAATTAATAAATTTGACAACGTACGTCATCGATAAAGTTACATTTATTTTCTAAAAACTGTTAATTAAGATGCCAGTTAGAAGTTAAGTATCTGTCAGTAGTGAAGGATTCTGTATCTTCTTGTTTGACTCCAAGAAATCACTCACCTAAAGATATGTTTTTATATGGTTAGCACAGTGCTACATAAGATTTTAACAATAAGTAATACATGGTATTAAACAAAAACTCTTAGAAAATCGTCTCACGGAACAATATTGTATCTCTTGCCTTATTTTTTATATTAAAAGTATTACTTTTCGATGTATAAGTAAACTGATTGACTCGTCTCACAAACATAGATCCAGAAAACCTACTCATGGTTTTATTAAAGTTATATTACTTTTATTATGGTGTTATTATGTTAGTATACATAGTACTAGTATCATAATAAATGAAGGGATGGTTGTATTATTGTAGCATTGAAGTGTAAGCACAGACATGATATTGCAGTGGTGATAGAGTATTATATATATATATATATATATATATATATATATATATATATATATATATATATATATATATATATATATATATATATATATATATATATAACACAGTAGCATAACACGATAAAAGTAGTCGGTAGTATTGCCAACACCCTTGTGTTGTTGTGGCATAAACTTACCACAATTCCACAATAGGGGAGAGACGGGAGGCCGAATCATGTTAAAACAAAAACAAACCTTTCACCCCCATTGTCATGATTTAAAAAAAAAAAAAATAGTCAGCAGTATTGCATTATCATACTAGAATGAACTTAGTGTTATAATCATTATATTCTAGGCAGCAGCAGCTCATGACAACTAGGGATACCTGAATATTTGAAAAGTTCAGCACAAGGGCAGGGGCAGTTACAAGTCTCACGGTGGTCGTGATCTTGTGAAT
This sequence comes from Primulina eburnea, assembly GCF_022965805.1. Taxonomy (NCBI): domain Eukaryota; kingdom Viridiplantae; phylum Streptophyta; class Magnoliopsida; order Lamiales; family Gesneriaceae; genus Primulina; species Primulina eburnea. The sequence goes on along the minus strand of NC_133117.1, from coordinate 28,490,241 downwards.
GCCATTTACAACCTTGGATGAAGCTAAGATCTCCAACAAACCCCAAAACGAGATCTAGCCAAAATATGAGAATCCCATTTTCCAAAACATGAACAAGTAGTAGTAGCCAGAAACTACACAAGCAAGTAGTCGCCAAAAAAAAAAAAGATAATTGACACCACCGTGCACCACTAACGTCTTACTTCACATTCATATCTCATCTCTTATGATGGAACCGCACCTTCACCAAGAACTGCAACTTGACCTACATCATAATGTTCGAGTCACCAAACCTTGTGCAAAAGCACTTATGCATGAGTGCTAAAGATTGACTGCGCTGAAACATTCACCAAACTAAATTCATTATAGATGAATCAGTAGATATAGGCATTATTTAGCAGAATTCTACACAAAAATGAAAGAAACTGGTGGCCAGTTTCAGTACATGATTTCTGAAAATATAAAGCCAAGAAATTTATTTTAGCGAGGTTTGAGAAACTTTATATTATAACCTTCGAACTCAACCCTCCACACAATTAGGCAACACACCTTTCTTTAAATGAGACAAACCTACTAGGCTACTACAAAGGTATAGTGTAGTTTTATGAGGGAAATATGTATACGTGGAAGGAAAGGATAATATATACTACACAAATGAAAGATAGCAACCTAATCTATCCGAAGATAATCACAAAATTAAGGATAAAAATTTAAATATGAAAACAGCTTATCCGAGTTGATCTTATCGAATCGTCAACAGTCACCCTAAGTTGGGTTGTATATATTGATCATGCCCAACATGGATACCAATTTTTAAATGTCGGTCGGAATAGGGCTTTAGTTAGGATGTCAGCAACTTGTGCGTGGCTAGGGACATAACAGAGTTTCAAAGTTCCTTTCTCGAGTTTTTCACATATGAAATGACGAAAACTTCAACATGCTTAATTCGATCATGATGAACTTGGTTATTGGCAATACCTATCGCAGCTTGATTGTAACACTTTAGTTCCACTACATGATGCACCTCTAATTTCAGTTGTGCCAACAACATTTGTATCCATGTACCTTCGCAAGTTCTATTGGCCAAGGACCAAAACGCGGCTTCAACATTACTTCTTGCCACCACATTTTTTCTTGCTACGCTATGTTACAAGGTTACACCATACAAATGAGCAATACCCAAATGTGGATCGTCTGTCAGTGGAGTCCAATCAGCATCACTGTATAACTGTATGTTTCTTAGGGCGGTCTTATGGAAGCATAGTCCCTTCCCAGGGAATCTTTTGAGGTACTTCAACGCATGAAAAACATTCATATGTTCTTCTGTTTGATTGTTCATGAACTGGCTTACAACACTTGCAACAAATCCAATGTCAGGTCTTGTGTGAGATAGATATTGATCGTTTTCCCACAAACATCTGATATCTTCCTTTGTCGACTGTTAGACTTTCGTCATTTTTTCCAAATTTATATTTGGATCCATAGGAGTATCAACAGGCTCGCATCCCAACATCCACGTCTCTTTCAAAGGTCTACTACAAATTTTCTTGAGAAATAATCCTGCTTTGATCTAGTCCCTTCCATTCCCGATAAATATTTCATGTGCCCTAGGTCCTTCATCTCGAATTCTTTTGAGAGTAGTTGCTTGATCTGAGTGCTATCTTCTTCATGGTTCCCAGTAATAATAACGTCGACATATACAAGGATAACATAAATCTTGTCTTGGTTGGAATGCTAGACAAACATTGTGCGACGTGATTGGCACTTTGTGTATCTACTTTCTTTCAAGACTTTGGTGAACTTGTGGAACCAATCTCTGGGGATTAATTCAAACCATAAAGTGATTTCTTTAATCTGCAGAGTTTATTGGCAGTAGTTTTGGATTCAAATCCATGTGGAATACTCATGTAGATCTCTTCTTCCAAATCTCCATCTAAGAATGTATTCTTAACATCAAGATGATATAGAGGTCAGTCTAGATTTGCAGCAATAAATAGGAGCACACGAATCGTGTTTAGCATGGCTACTGGGGCAAAGGTCTCTTGATAATCAATCTCATATGTTTGAGTCAACTTTTTTGCTACTAATCGTGATTTATATCGTTCAACGCTCTCATCTGCCTTATGTTTGATTGTGAAAATCCACTTGCAACCAACAAAAGTTCAGTGATCTGCCAAGTGTTGTTCTTTTCAAGAGCATGTATTTCATCAAAGGCCGCTCGAACGCGGATCATGCTAGCCTCTATGTTGGGAATGAATATGAACAAAAGATGAGCAACCAAAAATACGCAAAGGAATGTTGTGTGGTAAGTGTGATTTAGGGTAGATGCTGAGGAGAGATTGGATAGGTGTTTGGAACTTAAGGACTCTAGAATACATTCGATTTATGAGGCAAGTGGCTGTGAGGACAACCTCACCCTAGATGATGAGAGACATTATGTATAAACAATAAAAAACGAGCCACCTCAAGGAGATGACGATTTTTTCGTTTTGCGACACCATTTTGTTGAGGTGCGTCAACGCAGGAGCTTTGATGAATTATTCCCCGAGTGGTTAGGTAATCCCCAAGGACCATGTTAAAGAAATCCCGAGCCCGATCAGTGCGTGGGATTTGGATATCAGTTGAGAATTGTGTGTATCATAGCGATGACTGTTTTAAAAATTGTAGGCGTCTCACTCTTGTCTTTCATGATAAAAACCCAAGACGGGCGAGTATAATCATCAACAAATAATAAGAACCATCAAGTACCCGTTATGTTTTTGACATGTGGTCTCCAAAAATCGTTATGTATTATTGAAAAAGGCTTGGACGGTGTATATGTTTGTGGTTTGAACGATGTACGAGCATGCCTTGACAATTGACAAACTTCACAATGAGGGAAATGAAAGAGTTTTTATTCAACAAAAATGGAAATTTTAATTGAGATGCAAAAAATTTGGATGACCTAGGAGATAGTGCCATAACAAGATATCACTATCCTTAGAGAACCGGAATGCAGAAATATGATGACCAGAGACATTGGAAGATAGGGACTTTGACGCCCAATGTTAGGTCATGAAAAACACACGAATCAGTGGAAAATACTGCAAAGCAATGCAAGTCTTTATTCAATGCACTAATGGACAACATATTACAATGAATTCGGGAACGAATAACACATTATGTAAGCATAAATCTGGATGTGTGTGAGCATAAATATGGGATAACCAAATTGAACCCGAACCAAGCACTCTCGTGCTACAAGAACCATCTGTCACCCGAACTGATTGTGGAATCCTTGAGGGGTGTATGATGTGAACAGTTGCAATTGGCTGGACATATGGTTTGATGCACCAGAATCGACTATCCAATAACTTGATAAATCATTCTATGAGATAAGCCGGGTGTTCCTTGGTAAACGGTACTGATGCATAAGAAGAGTGATAAGAGACAACAGTGTGTACGGCGTTCTCTTGCTAGTTTTCAATCCACTGGTTATACCATGTATCTTCCAGCAACTATCGATATTATGAGTGGGTTTCTAGCAAAAATCGCACCAAATACGTCCCGAAATCATTTTTCCTTTATTATTGTTTGAATATTGTCTGTAGCGAATTCCTTGAGGGGCAGGACCATCAATAGGAGATGAAGTAATTTGTTTTTGAAGGACGAGAGCTATCAGATGATACTTGGGACGAGCCATGCATCACCTTGCCTCGGCTTTCCTCCTTACGTACCTCCGAGAAAGCCGCACAAAGGCTAGGCAAAGAATTCGTGCTAAGAACTCTGTCACGGACATCATCAAAATTAATATGTAGGCCCATGAGGAACTTCAAAACCCGTTTGTTTTCGATAATGGATCTGTACAGCTTCTCGTATTTGGAGCACTTCCAATCATGCATCTCAATCAAATCAATTTTTTGCCAGTTGTGAGTGAGGGCTGAGAAATACCCAGTCACGTTGGAATCATCTTATCGAAGATCGTGTATGGCCGATTCAGTTGCAAAGAGCTCAACCGTATTGTCGTTGCAGAAATAGGATTCACGAGCAGCGTCCCAAATCTCTAAGGCAGAAATATAAAGAAGGCGAGGATCATTGAATTAATCAACTATGACATGACCTGGTTGTTTGGATTGGTGGAAACTGGGCATGTCGCGGAACCCG